>NC_142813.1:50630101-50682026 GCF_049724085.1 Artemia sp. Qi Xiang Cuo | reverse complement strand
GTTCTCTCGATTTCCATACAAAAGAGTTGTCATTCTTCTGATGAAAGAACGTGTTCGTTATAGAACTGTTATTATGCATTGCAATCTGAAACAGCCGCATACCATTAGGACATCTAGCGCCAAGTCTTTGCGATCCTATAATAATATTTTCGGAGCGGTCTAGTTGGGGCCAATCCTGAAAGTCCTCCCGTCTTCCTTTCTGATATCTCAAGGACGTGTTATGACAAGTTAGCTCAACCTATTCTTGAAAGATTTCCGGCTTCCACCTTAAACGAAAGTAAAGTCAGCGCACATTACTTCAAGACTTAAGAATTAATTGAACACTAACAATCTAGGACTCCCAAATATTGTACTTGTCGGCCAACCGTCTAGGGCCAAACGAAAATCAAGTCGCACCCGAATAGGATGGGAGGATGTCAAAAGGAAAGATTTAAGGGAAATGGGAACTTCTTGGGAGGGGGTAAAGGGGAAGGCTCTAAATAGATTGGCTTGGAAGAGGAGCGTGCCTGGTTGTGTTGGCCTCAGGGAATTTGGTGCTGCAGTGAGCTAGTAGTGGTAGTAGTATTTTCCTATTGAAGGTCTAATGGCTGAAGAAACTACTGGGAAGAGGCGAGTTCCGCTGAGTCAGGATTTTCAGTAGAAAGTCAGTTTTGCTCTACAAAAGCAACATCATGGTTCTGAACGACATAGGTATTGCATGGAAGCATGGACAAGTCTACAGTCATTACCTTAATCCAATCCAAATCTCAAGAGGCTAAAGAAAATAGAGATCGCATGAAGTACGTTTTACACGAATTTTGCTTTCTTTTCATGGTCTTGCTTTGACGGATCATGACGAATTAGAAACACTCACAAGCCGTGATAACTTTTAACAACTGATGGATAAATACCTAAGGGCGACGAAAAGCTGAAGGTCAAGTTATAGCACCGATTAGGTCACTATTACAGTACAGTCATCAAATGACGCTATTACACTGATAGTGTACGCAAGACATTATTGGAGGCAATACATATAATGTCTTGGAAGACAAGATCAGCTAATTACATCTCTGTTCTTCTTGACGAGCCAAAAGTCGTATATATATATATATATATATATATATATATGGAAACTTTTCAAGATCAGCTAATTACATCTCTGTTCTTCTTGACGAGCCAAAAGTCGTTTATATATATATATATATATATATATATATATATATATATATATATATATATATATATATATATATATATATATATATATATATATATATATATATATATATATATGGAAACTTTTCAAGATCAGCTAATTACATCTCTGTTCCTCTTGACGAGCCAAAAGTCATTTACATATATATATATATATATATATATATATATATATATATATATATATATATATATATATATATATATATATATATATATATATATATATATACATATATATATAATATATATATATAATATATATATATATATATATATATATATATATATATATATAAATATATATATATATATATATATATATATATATATATATATAAATATATATATATATATATATATATATATATATATATATATATATATATATATATATATATATATATATATATATATATATATATATATATATATATATATATATATATATATATATATGGAAACTTTTCAATACAAGTCACATAATCCAGGCCGATCCTGTGATAGTACTTATGACAAGCAGTCCATGAGGAAATTCATATCTACACACAGGAGGAGGAGATAGGAAATTCACATCTCTAAGAATGTTTCGAAAAAGTTATCTGATTGTCTGTTTTTGGACATGTTGTGTTTTTTGTCCCCGAAAAGGCGAAATAATAGCGATTGGGCTGGACGAGACTTTTGCCCTACTTTTTTGCGGACTATCTGTTTTTCAAAAAAGAAGAATATTTTCATTCTTCCCAGCTTTATATGTGTATTTCTTAAATTCATTTTTATTTGTCCGCCTTAATTGCCAAAAACAGAACACGTTTACAACCGTTGCTTGATACAGCAAAGACCGGAAGGCCCGAGATTATCATTCCCTTTAATCAATATTTTTCGAAATAACATCAGGCAGAGGGGTGACCTTAGGATTAATGTTGTGGAGTATGTTTTCCTCTTACTAAAGAGGGGAGGGATGTATACTTGTAAAATAAAATTGTACCTTATTGTACAAGCTTCTCAAATTTGAACGTGAGTCCTGGATGAACTTTGCTGAAGTAAGGATGCTAGAACTGCTTTGAAAACAAATTTAAATTTTTGGTTTTATTGGTCGCATGTTGTTGTGAGTCTTTTTTCTTTTATATATTTTTGTCTTGCTCAGGACGGCTCTTGGACGTAGGGCCGAAATATTCATTCAAATTATCTCCCCTGTCTTGCAAAAAGATTTCCCTATTGTTCTTCGTGCTTTTGTTGTTTATTATTACATGTATGGGGGACGGGGGTTGCCCCGTTCTGAGTGTACCGCTTTTTACGCCAAAGTTTGACCTTTTGTCCAAATTCTTTAAGAATGACTCCTTAAATACAAGGGTCGATTGTTTAGAACAATAAGGAGCTTATTTAAAAGTTCAAAAAAAACTGCAGCGTGAAGAGCGAGGCATTAAGAAGGGGGAAACCCTCTTCACATACATTATAATTTCTGTTCCTTTTAACTTTTATACTAATCCTTACTTTCAGTTAAGAAAACTTGTTTTTTTATTTAAACCATACACCTAATGGCTAAATCGTTTCTTTTTCTTTTTCCTTTACACAAATAATTTATCAGTCTTTCTAAGGGAACTTTAATATTTATAGATTTACGACACTTGGCTTTTTTTATATTTTAGTTGAACATATTTCATTAAAAGGCATTTCAATTGTCAGCCAATAATCAAGCGCTTGTTAACAATATTTTATGATCATTGGCTTAAGTGAGATTTACGTCATCGAAATCGACCAATCATAAATTAACTTGAGTTTGTCAAGACGGCACGGAAAAGAAACCCAGCGAAAGAACAGGGGAAACAAAAATGATAAACCAAGAAAAATCCGTTGGGCTTTAAAATGGATTTTGATAGGAATTATAAATTACTAGCAATTCATTCACAGTGAAATAGTGAGCGAAATAAAAAAAAAATATGTAGGCCTATATCCAATTGCTCCGCGGTGCATATCTGCAATATCTCAAAACGGCTTTAAGGGATAAAAGAAATCTCTCAGAGTCTTGGGAAGGGGATAAGGGAACTCAAAGTTATGTGTTGGGAGAGAGGCTTAGTAGGGAACTAAAAATCATTCTCTCCGTTACACCGAAAATTATATACAAATTAACTTAACTGCAATGTCTCGGGAACAGATTGGAAGATTAATGTGAAACTTTCAGGGAGTATTGATAGGCAGGGGGGGGGGGGGCTTAAGAATATAAAAGTGGGTCTTGAAGCAAATTGGGGCTTGAGGACCTTTTTTAATAATCTGCAACCATGGACCATGGATAGTCACCATCATTTTCTAAAAAATTAACAAATACCAAATTTTGTTGATAGCAGCTTTATGGTTTTCATGTAAGTTAAATTTCATTGGATGAATTCAACCAAGGTTAGATATTGTAAATTTTTGGTACTTGGGCACTAGATGGGCCTTTAAAAAGAAACCAGTCACGAAAAACCCGTTTTTGACGGGTTAATGCGAGAGACCGCTATAGAGTAATGTCATGCATAGCGTAGTTTTTATTGCGTTACGATATTTAAACTGTTGTTTTTTGGGGTTTAGAGGGAGTAAAAAGGTACCTATGTTAGGTTAGGTTACGTATTTAATATATGCTATGCTTTGCCCCCCCCCTCCCTAATGTGCAAATATATAGCCCAAATTTGTTTATAAACTATTATATATTCATCGTATTTAATTCATTTCATTAGCAATAACTAAACTTGGCTTTTTAGAAAGACCCATATAATGCACAAGTACCAAATTTTTAGTCAGGGTGAACCTCCTGCATTTCCTTTGGGGGGGGAGGGTAAGAAGGATTCATAGCCAGATAGTCAAGGAGCATGGGCTATATTGTTTTATCTTTGAACTTGGTTCGATTTCCCCCTTTAATGGGCGAGGGAGGGGGGGGGGGAACAGTATCCTCGAGAGTTGTGCAATATGGCTGTTCAAAATATTGCCCCCAAGGTTTTTTGACTGGATGATTTAAAAAAACATGGTATTAGATTCGTATCTTGCTTTTCTGCAGTGTTTTCACTGTAGGGGAGACAATGCATCGGGCCTTCGGAGTACGTGGGCAGATTTACTTCGACTATATAATAGAAACATAAGACAAAATTAAATGTAAAAAATAAAACCAAAAAAGATAACTTCGGTAATCACAGCAAAAGATAACTATGGTTTTGATTAAACTAAAAAGGATAAGATCAAGGATTTGTACTAAACATCGTCTTCTTCATCGTTATCAACAAAAACATCTTTATTGGAACACCAATCCCTTGGCGGTCTTTGCAAGCAAGTGTGCACGGCAATCCATTTTTGGCCACTACAGCATGAACTGTCATAGTTGGAACGCGTGCAGCTGCAACAAAACACAGTTAGCAGACGAGGCGGAGTAGGTCCGATGTCTGTCATGATCGGAGTGAGGCGTCCCTCACATAATCGCCAACCCCAGTCTTTCGGGTTGAGTTCTGACGCAGTATTACGCCATTCCATTACCAGAATAAAATTTGACAGCCGATGGAGTTGATGGAAGTCTCTCTGGGTTCACAAAAGTTGTTGTCGTTGAGCTGTTCAGTTTTTTAAGAAAAACCCTGTACCTAACATTGCTGAGACCCTCCTTTTCCTTAACTTTGTAGAAACTCAGCAAAATAGTTTCACCGGCTTGGTAGACTTCTTCCTTCGTAGGGCTCGGATTAAAGAGTACTTCACAGTTATTCTTAAATTCTTCATGGCTTTTCAGGAATTTCAGGACAGCCTCTTTCCTATCCCAAAGAAACTGGACGTCGTGTCGCAACCAAGAAAATTGTGGTCAACAAGAATAGAGTGACAAACCTGTTCCAGCGATCTTTTGATAAAAATGATGGGCCAGTATTTAATTGACAGCTCTCTCGACTTAGCACTGGTTTCGAAGTAGAGTTCCCTGGCTTCCAGAGGCAGATGATGGAGGAGAAGGATCAATAAATCAGTGTCGTTTCCGACTACTGTGGTTACCCTTTCCTTGGCCGCATTAACACCTGTTAATCCAATCAGAACGTCCGCACCTTTCTCTGCATGAAGGAAAATGAAGCTGGTTTGGACAAGTTTCTCACCAATAACTCGAATAATGTTCTGCTTATTGTTGGGACTCCACAAGAAGTCCTTCTTCTTCCTTTGCAGCTTCATACTCAGTGTGAAATCGACGGTCGGGCACTAGATTCCTTTCGTTTGTCTTACCTAGGTGACATCTTAGGTAGACGGACCCTAAGCGCAACCATCAAAGAAGACGGAAGCATTTGAATACTTCTGTGTCAAGAATGAAACGTAACTGTTGCAAATCTGCTCGAAAGTGTTTCCTTATTCCATAGAATATGCTGGAGCTGCCATCCACCATCAATCACGTATTTTTCCGGCTCTTTTGACAGGACGTTCCCAGGTTCTGTTTTTGCTAATTTCCAAATAACTTTCGCTAGCTCCACTTTATCTGGCTGTCACGGCATGCTTGACGATTCGAAAAGGGCAGTAGGATAGCTGGAGAGTTCGAAACTGAGAGTTTTTTCCATATCCTGGAAGAAAGGCTGTAGGTGCCGCGGGTGCGAGACGTTGGAACAGAAGACTTGCGTCAATTTGTATGTCTTTGCCCTCAGCTTCGGAAATGTTGCCTTGATAGGCTATCATAATCACTTTGGTTTTGCGCTTGAAGATGTAGCGATCGGTGTCGGCGTCGTCCATTGGCTTCAGAATTTTTTTTCCTATCGCCTTTGATGCATCCGTGTTGACATCCCTTGCTGCTGTCATACCATTCGATATATTGCGCAATTAAGTGCAGTTCTCGCACGGACAGGACTGCACAAAAAGCCACTAAAGCCTTTACGTCCTTTCTATCTCTTTATACCCGAGCTGGTCTTGCGGAAACGTGATGATCAGGCCACTCAACGCCGGTGAGTGACTGCATAACTTCATTAATTTAAGCTCGTACTGCCATTGGCATTGTCCAAATCAACCTTTACGTCTCACTCATTCCATTTCCTCTCTTGAGTCCCATGCTTGTTTTCAGCGACCTCATGAGTACTTGCTCAATTACTAAGTTGGGAGAGAGCCCATCCCGAAATCTATCACTTCTTCGAATGACGAACATCCCATCCGCAACGTCTTTATACAGCTTCTGGTTACTTTCTTTCAGCTCTTCCATTTGCTGAAGAAATATTTTCACCGATTTCGTATACAGGCTGTGGCCTGCAGCTGCAAAGTAAGGGAGCATCTCAGAGAGTGATTGAAGATACTGCACCCAGCTTCCGGTCCATTCTGCCCTGATGGCCTTCTTAATTACTCCGAACATTTCTGAATACTGAAGCCATGTTTTTGCAGTCCTGTTGTTCTACAGCCTCTCTTGAAACTCCCTCATTCGCGTTTGGATTCGACGTACTACGTCTGCGTTCGATGCGTCTTCAAGGGTTACTACCCCATTCAGTAGAGCTATACATATTACCAAAGCCTCTGCAAAATCTTGATGACTCGCATGTATGTCATGTTTGCAGTCGAAACAATACGATTTGCAAATGAAAGGGATCTGCAAGGCTGAATCTATAAGCTCGTGCGCTCTCATGGCTCTTCAACCAGCCTTACTGCTAAGAGTATGCTTAGTGGTGTTACCAGAATATAGGCGTTTGGGCGCTTCCTTTATTTCTGTTTCTGTCATCAAGTGCCCTATCGCTCCAAGAAAGCTCATACGGCAATGGAGACCACTGATCATTGGAACTGCTGCCTTGAGATGACTATCAGAAGGCTCAGCATTGATGATGTTCACCGCTTTCATGCACAAAGGTTGGTCGAATGCAGCAACTGGTACCATTCTGTGCTGGCGGGCTTTATCAGAGATAAAACGTGAGGTCGTGTATACACAAGAAAGATCGTTGGGAATATAGTAGATCATAGGCAGAAAGACAATCGACGAAGCGTCTATGTATGACCCATGGTGAACTGCTTGCTTAAATCCGCTTCATCCGACCCATTTTAAGTCATGTATCCAGCTTGGTCAATACCATCGATCTTGTCGTCGAAGGTGATGGTCGGGGTGGGTTTGTACACAAGACTGCTCTCCTGTTGGCTTGTGTTGTAGAAGAAGAAAGGCACTTGTCCAACCTTCTGAGGTACTTCAAGGTTTACAACTGCTCTTGGGATTATGATTCGAAATTTGGGTAGCCTTGGTGGGTCGGCAGCTAGCATGCCCATCCCATGGAAAGTACCTTTTCCGTCGATAATACAAATGTTGTGGTCGACAAGGTCTCCAATGAACTGGATGAAAGTTTTAGAAGTCATCCCTGGAAATTCTTCACCATGAGTTACTGCGGCAGAACACTCGAATCGAAGCCCTTCAGAGTAAGAAGTAGAAAAACCTGGCTAATTCAGCTGGTCGATGAAAAAACGTGAACTAAATTGCTGGTGTAGCTGGACTCCAAGGTATACTTGTAAAGGAGCGAGCAAAGATTGGGGACGGCAGGCCTGCATTATTGCTTGAGAGATTGAGCCTACCAGTAGGTAGTGAATCTTCAGCAAACAGGAAAAAAGAAGCACCAGAAAATAGAATATTAAACTATCGTCAAAACGGTGTTAGAGGATTTTAAAACAGAGTTGATAGTCCTTTTTCTCCTCTCCAAAGTCTGTAGAGCCGTCTGATTATCTTTTCCCTTTAGAGGATATCTTGATTTCCCTCTCTTTTTCCCTAGTAACTCGAAAACGGGGGGAAAGGCTAATGACAGAGAAATCAAAGTAACATATTCATATTGGTTGCAGCTGCGGGCCAACTGTTTGCCTTTAAGATGGAGGAGTAAAGTATTTGAGAGAGGTAAGGGGTTCCCGGCGTCTAGGTACATGTGTCCCATTTGTAGTATTGAAGAGGAAAATCTAGACCATTTTCTGTGCTTGTGCCAGGGGCTTACTGATTTGAGGGAGGGTATTTTGGGTAAAAGTAACTTTTCACTTCGGGGCATGTTGTCTCAGACGGTACCTGGCCTCATGTGTAGATTATGTAGATTTGTTGATCAGGCACTAAAGATAAGAAAGGAACTATTGTGAAGAAGATTTGTTATGGTTTGGAATAAAATGCTGAAGGGAGTTTTGCTTTTGTTTTCCTGTTATATTTGATGTATAGTGTATATGGCCCTGTAGAAAGGCTTTTGAATACACGATAATTATTATTATTATTATTATGTGTGTGACATAATTCGTTTCGTTTCGTTTTGACATTGTGTGTAATTAAGTGAGTTAGTTTTATAGTATTTTGTGTGCTTTTGTGCTGCAATTGTTATGTTATTTTATTTTTATTTGCTATGGGATATGTTTAGTTATTGTTATATATGTTATTATCATGTGTTTTGACTTTATATGCAACTGTGTTTGTTTTTGCCATGGCCCAAAGAGGCTTTTGTTTTGCAATAAATATCTATCTATCTATCTATCTATCTTTTCATTCTTCTTGCACTGGGAAACCCCAGAAAACAAGTCTTGCAGACTGCTGTACGGGATTTTTATTTAAACCCTCTTTCCCCCCTGTAAGTGGGGAAACGGGTTAACGAGTTATTATACAGCAATAAAAAAAAACGCATATTCGATCTTTTTGGACCGAATATGCGTTCAGGACCGAATCTGCGAATGGCATCAGGAATGCCATTCTCAACATCAAAAACTACCGGTCGTAGATTTTCTAGTTTTCCCCTGAATTTTCCCCTTTCCCCCCGTTTACCCCTTAGTTCCACGAATGGGATTCGTGGGGACTTTTGGTATGCAGTACAGAATTTTTTTCTCTACAAAATGGTTCAAAAATTATTTATATTTCAATTTTTTCCCATGTCATCGATTTTTTCCGTAGATTTACTGGTCTAACGAGGAAAATCCTCAAGACAGTTTTTTCATTGCTGAACAACTCCTTAGATATGCTTCAGAGGGATCAAATTTATTCGTAACAGATTGGATCCTTCTGATACCCTAATGAAAATCCATTCCTTTCTGATCTAAGTAAATTAAGATAAAACTTCTTGGAGCGAATATCGACTGAAGAAAGACGGACCCAAGCAATAATTTTATCATGGAAATGGTTTTTTGGAGATTGAACGTCATAATAACACATAGCTGTTTGTAATTCTTTTACATGTTTGAGCATAGGAATATCAAAAAATAAAAAGAGGGTTTTTGTTTCTGATAGATTTCAAAACTGTGGGGCGAGGTATAAGCCAAGAATCCTTACTGCCCTATTTTGGATTATCAGTAGAGATAGGATAGTAAGTGAACCGCAAATAAGTTGAGACAATATCTAAAATAGAACTAAACGAGAAAATGATACATGATTTAAGAATGGAGAAAGTGTAGCGATGAAATTTATTTGTGGCTATATAAATGAAATGTGGCTATAAAGGGAAAGGGACTGGGCTTAATTGGCAATAAATATTGACCGCGTCAAAGGCAATATTATGACCAAAAGTCATGAACTTACACCTTATGATTTCTCCGATAGTGCTACTTATAGGGCTAAAGATTGTATCAACAAGCCTCGCGCCACACCAATAGGGAGTAAAGTAACTTCATGACCGCGCCACCCAAAATTATTTAGAAAAATTAAAACGTGTAGAAACATAAATGTGACCTCTTTTCCTGGATCTATCTGGATAGCAAATTCCCTAGGATCGTCCTCTGAGATGTGTTAACCCATTACCTTTCATTAAACTAGATCCAGACACATATAATGAAATAAACACAGGTTAAAAAAGCAATAGATTTATCGAAAATCACATATTTGGGTGGACAGCAATGGGTCACTTCAAATGACAATAACGGTGACTGAGATACAACAATGAAAGAATTGCCAAGCTTTTCGTCGAAAAAATTCTGTCTAAATGGTCCTCAAACTAATTTACAAATCATTTCAAAAAGCACGTTTACCCCATTATCAAACGTAGTTTTTTTGTCCTGCGCTGTAAGAACTGGCTCACAATTGGCTCAAGTAGCCAAAGGATGCGAACCCTTGGTCCAATAAATTGTTTTAAATATTTCTGATGATTCAAACGTTCACACGGTTATTATCATTTAAACTTCCTTAGAAAAATTGTGCATAGCACTTTTTTGTTGCTCACTGTCTTAGGGAAATCCGAAGCTTGGATAGCACCGTTCTTTGTCTGAGGCTAACTGCAGTTTTTTTCTTTGCTGATTAAGGACTTTTCATTTTTAAAGATAGGCTTAACTTAATTATAGGGAGTCGGAATTATCTTTAGAAAGAAGGAACTTTATTTTGGTATTTTAAATACATCGCATTTTACTCACGGTACATATTACCCTTCCCATCAATTAATGACGTCCCGTCATTAGTACTTGCTTGCCTTTGGGCTTTTAAAATGTTCACAATTTATTAACTATTTCTTCTACATAATTATTTTATATTTATGTTAAGGCTTAATCAAGAGGGTTAAAAATTTTCTCTATTACTTTTCTTATTTTATTCTACGTCCCTGTCTAAAATTCATGTACCGGACTAAGATTATTCATGGTTCTAGGCTAACTACTATACAAAAGATTTTTTTTTCTACATATGGCACTGATTACTTTTACATTTCTAAAAAGGTTGGGGCTATCCTACCTTCACATTTTTTTTGTTGTCTATATGGAACATTACTTTCCATCTACACTACAATAAATGAGTATCTCGACAACGCAACACTTAATTCTGTCCAGTCATCTAAGACTACAGACAAGAACAATTTAAAACATCAAATATTGGGTTTACCATATTCACTGGTAACATTAAAACACTTTCACTGGGGATGTTTGGTACGCAACGTTAATGATAGGATATTGGGATTTTTGAGTTATCAAAGTTATTAAGTAAATTCACATCTATTCCATCACCATTCGAGTCTTTAGTGTACTCAATCCTTCTGTTGTAAATTATTGTCCTTTACTCTTTTCGTCTTGGCAAAAATTTTTAAAGCACTTACGTTATGGTTTCTTTATAGGATAGTTCAAGAACGATTGTGTTCACACCATGAGTTTTCTCTAAGTGTCAACTAGGAAATGATGCTTTCAACTACAGGTGGGAGATAAGCTACAGGGGTTCATTCTCACATGCTTATTGATAGCTCATAGTGTCCTTCATCATTAAGTGGTCGAACACTGGAAGTGCGTTTTTTTCTTCTCAGCATATCATTTTTGACATATTTTGAAGCACTTAGAGAATGTAATTTTGTATAGAATTGTTCATTCTTGTCTCTTATAAAATTTATAGCTCATGCCTTGCGTCTATTAGCCTTTGCAATGATTCTTAGGTTAATCATGGGGGAATTGAAGTTGGGGTTTGGAACAGGTCGACATCAAACTATAGGGACTCCTTCATACATATTGTCTTTAACTTGAGGGAGGGGTATATTGTCACTGAGGGGCTGGTCACTAGGGTTAATTTTGGTTTCCATTGTCCATTGTTCAGAAATTATCTCGTAACAATTATAGGATAACAGAGATATTGACTTTCCACACAGAGGGGATAGGATGGGTTCCGAGAGATGGTCGAAAGGGATTTAACACATGAGTTTGTGACACATAAATAGTTATTGGGGTCCTCAAGTATCATGATTGTACGATTATATGGCATATGAGTTCATAAGGGTTATCAAAGGCGATATTTATGTACTTATATCTTTTACTGGTCAATGGGGTTTTCACAATTTATGGGATTGTATTGTTCGATAAAGCACTGAACACTGAGATTCGAATATAATATTACATGGTACGTAATATAGTTTGTGGTCGAAGAAAAAATGATCAAAGGTAACTGTTGTTTTTGTAGACGATGCTGAGGTGAAAATTGCCTGGAGTGTATAGTGAGTACTCTTTGTTTGTTTAGGTATGATGAAAATAGATGCTACTAGGTTGTATCTGCACTGCGCAATTCATTGTAATGGTCGATATCCAATATATAAATCACCTTCCGATAATAAGAATAAGGAGGTAGAATCACACGTTCTTTAAAGTAAATACTCATAGTACAAATAAGTCACGTATTGATTGGGTACATGAATTTTACGCTATGAGACAGAGTTAAATAAATACACTAATATTAGTACAGAAAACGAAATTTATATATGTAAAGTTCCCATTGGGAAATCTAAAACAGAGATGTCTTCAAATTTGTTTTGAGAAAGGAAACAACGATAAAGGGCTTGTTTAAGTCTTCAATACTTATTAAATAAACATAATTTACTCTACATTATTAAGTTTGAGGTCTAATTTTACAAAATGTTTCATGCCTGCATTGTTCACGCCCGTCCGTGCTATTTAAGAAAAATATGTTGCAGCGTCATAGCCACACGGTTTTACGCAAACCACCTTATAATGAGGGAACAAGACATAGCAAGGACGATTGTAGACCTCTAAACGCACTCGTTTTCTCATGTCTTCCCTTTTTCTTTGTTTAGACGTTCTCATGGGGTTCCTGGTTAAACTTCTGCATTTCAGCCGTTTCCCCGTGCTCTTCTCTTGGTTTTCGCCTTCTTAGTCTCAGGATTTTTCCGTAATTACAAGTCAATAGGGTTCTTATGGTCAGGGAAGTTGCGAATACGAAACATACGGCCAATAGTATGTTCCACCAGAAATTGGTTGAGAACAATCCGTATCTATTATTCACATACGTTAATCTTTGGTCTTCATTTGTAAATAGGGGAATCTGGGAATCTAATGCTTCTATTATTTTTATAAGCCTTATTGTCCATTTATTTTTTTCTTTTTTTGACCATATCTAAGCTTTTATATCCTCGTTTTTTTATACTGGGAATAGTGTACGACGGATTAATTGCATTGAAGTAATTTATTTTAGGACTTAGGATATTTGTTCTCGTGGTAATTAACGGCGTTCGGACAGTTAACTCTTTAGTTAAGATTCGACAGCCTTGTCTTATGTTTATCGCACCCACATTTTGTAATAGTAATTCTGTTTCGTAGCTCGGGTGTATTCTTTTTGTATTATTATAAAAAGACGAAGTTCCGACAGTTTCTCTTGGAAGATAAAATCATGATAATATTCATAAATCTGAAAAGGGATCTAAGGAAATGGAATTAAGTTCCTTGTGATCCAGTTCATGTCCATGAACATCATCAGCTCATATTTAGACGCTTCTTTACTGTTTTTTTTTTGATTTGATCAATATTTGTTAGGACTTGGGTCGATTTTAAATATAAAATCAAAGGAGACCGCAAAAAACCACCAATATACAAACCGCGTGGGCCTTGAGTTCCTCCCCAGGCTTCCCACAAAACATGGTCCAACACCAGCTGTCGTCCTCAGTAGACCACGAGCTTCCTACCTCGGGCCTTTCTCCCTGATCGTCGACGTTTTGACATCACTTGTATTATTATTATTTTTTTTTATTAATATTGACTTGGTTAACTTTACTTGCACATTGTTAAATTTATTATGGTGGATCACAAGTTGATTTTCATAAGGTATTTGAGATTTGTCTTTACATTAATTAGGGATATATCCATCTGTCAGGTTTTTTAACCGTTCTACCTGACTGTGTCGTTATTTTCTCCTCTGTTTCTTGTGGTTTTTTCTTTTTCGGTGTTTTAGGAAAATAAGATCAAACTTTTTGTATTGTTTTTTCTAAAATTATTGCCCTTTCATTTTTGTCTGTTTCGCGTGTGAGGCTGCTGAAGTCGGTCTTGATTTCCCTATTTCTTTAAGTACTATATGGTCTGATTCGCCGTCAGACCCTTCGAAACTAGTTTCTGATGAATCTGAATTAGAACTTTAAGAGGTGGCACTTTTAGGGGTATCACCTGCCCTTCCTTCGTAAATTTCTACTGCCTTGCAAGTAGAAGGTTTATTCCCTAAGTTCTCGTCTTGAGTTTTCAACTCGGGAGATTTGAAAGATTCTTGAGAGCTTTAGGAGAATCAAGAATTTTCGAGGGATTCTTCCACTTTTTGAATGCCATGTCTTCAGGGGGAAGGGGCATTTTTTTGCACTAGGGTTTCCCTCCATGAAGTCCACTGTTTAGGTTTGACCTAAGACACGGTTATATCATGATATTGACCTTGCTGGTCATCCTTGAGAGTTTAATTCTCGGACAATGTACTTTGACTCGTTTTTATGGGAAAATTTATTAAATCCATAGCTTCTCGCAGGTTTGTTTTAGTTGAATCTTTGGAGGGAGTTTTCTTTACAGAAAAACCGGGGGTTTCTACATCTCTGTTTAATTCCTCCTGCAATGACATGAGCCTTTCTATTGGTGTTGCAGGGGAAACCATATCGTCTGGAAATCTTTTGGGCGGACAAGGGGTCGAAATTCTATCGGGGAAAAATTGGGTTTTTGGAGATATTGTATAATCTAATTCTCCCGCGCTTTCTGGTGATGAACTTTTCGAGCTTTTTGGTGTTTTTATTCTTACTGGTATTAGGGATTTTTCCTTTGGAATAACTAGATTTTTCATAGCTAAAAATTCGTCGAAGTTTTCCTCATCACTGTCATCTTCAAAATAGTCTTGCTTGAGATTCAAGTGTCTTAGCTCTGCCAATCTTGATCTAGGGGGCTTATTTTCTGCATCTGACGAATCAGTAGAGGGGGGATACGGTCCATAATATTTGTTGGAAAGTTTTTTGCCTTCCGTTTTTGCTTCGTTCTTTATGTAGACACAATCTCCTACTTTGAAATCTATACTCCCCTTGACTTTGGGTTGGTTTCTTAGCTCTTGGTTTATTTTACATTTTTCCAACTCTTGCCTAACTATTTTATAAGTTTTCCTCGTCCTATTTATGAATTCTTGTTTGTAATCCTTTGAGTTATTATAATACTGCGGAGATTCAATAATCTCATTATACGGAATTCTAAAATCACGACCAAAAAGTAAATAAAATGGATTGTCTTTTGTTGTTTCTGAATAAGCAGTATTGATTACGTTAGTTAAATAAGGTAAGAATTGATCCCAGTCGTTTCTATTTTCTTATGTATAAATAATTAAAAACTTAGAAAAAATTTTATTACGGTTTTCTAGTTTACCATTACCTTGTGGGTGGTACGGAGCTGTCACCATTTTCTCTATATTAAGAAAACTCATTAAATCTTTTGTTACTTTTGAAACAAAATTGCTTCTGTTGTCACTCAAAACCTTATATGGAACGCCAAATTGTAAAAATAATTTCGCTAACGCCTTACTGTGGCGTAAGCGCTTTGATTTTTTAATGCTTTTGCAAAAGTAAATCCGAAAAAATGGTCTATAACTGAAAAAATACAAGTATGGCCTCTGCTGGAAACAGACAATGCTCCGCTGGTTTCGTATAAGTCAAATGAGATAATATCAAAGGGGTACTTTGCTACCGGGACCCTTCCCATTGGAGGATTAGGATAAGCTGGGGGAATTTTTCTTAAGTTACACGCTTTGCATGTACTTACAAAATCTTTAAGTTTTGTCATTGCCAAAGGCACGTAAAAATATTGTTTTAATTTATGGAAAGTTTTTATTACTCCTAAATGTCTACCTATATCTCAATGAAAATATTAAATGCAGGCACTATTAAGTTTTGTGGTAATACGGGTATTATTGAGGTTTGGTTTCTATTTGTCTCAGCAGTCACGATTCTACATAGTATTTCTTCATTAAGGTCATAGTAAAAATTATCTATTTCTTTTCTAAGAGTTTTGAATTTATCCGGTAACGCATCGTCATTCACAAAATAATTAATAAGCGCTGTACACATTTCGTCTTTTTTTGCTTTCTTTTTATATTTTCGAAAGACAAGGGACAATAGTTAATCTTATTTTCTTTTACCGTGTCCTTGACTTTGTTTTTCTTATGTCCATGTTTGCTCTTAGCATTGATAGCGTTAACTTCATTTTCTTCAGCTTCCGACGGAATATTTTCTGGGTATCTGCTCAAAAACTCGCAAGCTGCGTTTTGTTTACCTTTTAAATGTTCAAATTCATAATCTAGGTCTTGGATTTTCATAATCAATCTAGCTAAAATGCCCATTGGGTTTTTAAATGTGCGCAGGTACTGCAAGCTTTTATGGTCTGATCGTAGTATAAATTTTCTACCAATTAAATAGTGTCTAAATTTGTCCAAGTGGTGGATTATAGATAGAAATTCTAAGTTTGTGGCGGAATAACTACTTTCGCCTTTTGATAAGGTTCTACTTGAATAGCATATAACTTTTTCTATTTTTTTTATTAGAAGGTCCTTTTAAAGGATCAGGGTTTCCTATGGGAATTATTTTCGAAAGAATAGCCCTAATGCCTTGTGAACTAGCATCGGTTGTGACCACAAATCGTCCGTTTTCGAAATCAGGAAGTGATAATATTGGTTCAGAAGTGAGTGCCTTTTTGAGACGGTCTAGGGAAGTTTGAGCTTCCTGGGACCAGGTAACATTATGGGAGTTCCCTTTAGTTAATTCCGTGAGGGGTTTTGTAATTTGGGCGTAATGGCGCACGAATTTTCTAAAGTAGCCAGTAAGACCTAAAATTCCCCTTAATTCTTTCATAGTTCTGGGGAGTTTGAGGTTTTCAACACATTTTATTTTATCAGGGTCTGGGGATATCTCTCCTTGTGTTACTACTACCCCTAAAAATTTAATTTTAGGTTGAAATAAATTTACTTTCTCCGGCCGGCATTTTAAATTGACCCGTCTGAACTTCTCGAACACCTTAGCTAATGTTGCTAAGCGTTGTTCAGTGTTTTCTCCCACGCATATGACATCATCAACAAAATGAATGATATTCTTTAATCCTCTTAACAGGTGTAATAGGGGTCTACATAGCGCGCTTGAACTTGTTTTAAGTCCAAAAGGTACTCTTAAGTATTCATATGAACCACATTCATATGCTGAAAATGCAGTTTTATGGAAATCTTTTTCGGCTATTTTCACTTGATAGCCTTGGGTAAGGTCCAAAGAAGTAAAAATTTTGTTTTTGCTTGACATTGAGTCAAGAATTTTATCTCTTCTTGGTAGAGGAAATGTATTGCTAACTTCTTTTTTGTTGACGCCTCTATAGTCTACTAAAAGCCTAATATCACCATTCTTCTTTGGTACTAAGATCACTGGTGCGCCATACGGATTTATACTGGGGCGTATAATTTCATTTTTTTTCTAATTCTATGGATTTTATTTTTTAACCACTCTTTGTGCTTATGTGGCACACAATATGGCTGTTTCGCTACAGGATTACCAGTCGTTAAAATTTAGTTTTAATAAAAAGGTATAAGTAAGCTATAACATTAAGATTCGGAAAATGCATATTTAAAATTACACAATAATTCGCATAATTTGTTCTTAAGTTCCATGTCCGTAATATGATTCATATTAAATTTGTTTAAGAATTGTGATTTAGTTAGAGGGTACCTGTTATTTGAGGTTTTAATGCCGTTAACTAGGTTTCTTTTAGAATTTTCCCATGTATTTAAATCATTCTCTGATAAAACCTGGATTTCAACTAAACACGTCCCCTTTTTTATTGTAATTGTATCATTTTTATGGTTATTAGTTACCCAAATAAAACCTTCTCCTTTGTCATAAGATATGATCTGTTCTTCACATAGCAGATTTTTGGGAATTTCAGATGGGGTCGCAAACCATATTTCGGATTTGCTAACTACTGGCTCAATCATCTGTGATATTTGAATTTTTTGCATCGTTTTGGGAGGGACTTTTGTTTTCCTTATCGCGAATCCGTAATATTTCTCTTTATTTTCGTTGTTTATTGGATTCATACTGGCGCTATGTTGCGCCATTGCAGCATCTTGCGGCGTCACGTTGGGTTTTACTATGTTTTTCCATAATTCTGCTATTTTCTTGATTTCGTTTGACCTGTACTGTCGCATATCTCCTATTTTTATTTTCGCAAATTCAATACTTTTATTATTTAAATTTACTTCATCTCTGCAATGTCTTTCAGAATAATTGAACAAATTTCTAACTATGCCATGTCCTTTTTGCGAGACATGAGGTTCAAAATATTGCGACTTTATACCACCAGAAATTTTTTTTACTGTTACGTTGTCTTCGTAACCTCTGTTACAATTTCTTAAGGTAGAAATTTCTTCCCCTACCTTAGCCGTGTAGACAAGCTTTTCATTAGCCACGTCTAATAGTATTTTATTAGACCTTAAGAAATTTGCGCCTATAATTGCCTCATACGGAAAGTTATCGCATATTATAAAATTTGTCGGAAAGATCCTATTGTCCCTTTTTACGTTTAGGCAAATTGAACCCCTTGCATCCAATTTTTGCCCTGTCACACTAGTTAAATTGGGATTAATAGGGTTCCTCTGTCGCCTAATATGCAGAAGCAACATATTAAATACGCATGAGTTTATGATACTAATCGTTGCACCAGAGTCAATCAAAGCTTTAAAGTAAACGTTTTCTACACAAAAATCATTAAATATAGGTAACTTGTTATTATTATCACTACAAGACGGCACTACCATTGTTTTTGACCTATTAAATATTCTGGGCACCCTCTGGGTCCAATTTATATTTCTGAGGGGCCTGAAATGTTTCCCTGAGGATTTATTTCATGTGTCAGTGCCTGTAATAGATATTCAGACGTATGAGTTTCCGTAGGCATATCTAATTGATTTATGTTTGTCTATCTTCGCCATGTATTATTATGGTAACGTGCATGTCCTCTGTCAGTGCCGCTTACTGGCGCTGACTGCCAGTGCCGTTGGCTTGCGAAATTTTCATTTCCCGTTGGCAAATTTTCGTTATTTCTCTATAGCATTCTTGCATTATATTGGCTTTGGCGAGTATTTGGGTTTTCAAATCGGTAATTAATCTGTCGGTTGGGGGGAGGGTTATACAAATTTGGTTGGTACGTGTTGTAGGGTACTGCTTGGCGCAATCTTCCTTGGTTATAGCCTAGTGCACCACCGGCGCTAAAATTTGTTCTTTCGAACAAATGGTTGCCATTATTTTGCCTACTGCCGACAACAATTCTTGGTATGCGGTTGGGGACATAATGGCACTCTCTCGCGATGTGCCCAGGTCGATTACAATTATAGCATCTTATTATTGTATGGTTATTTTCATAATTCGATTGTTTGACAGGCTGAAAACGTACTGATTTCTGCCTAGCGAGTTCTTGCGTTTTATTTCTTTGTGGCACTGGGGAGTTATCCCTTGAAAAGAAATTGGGGGACGCCTGATCGCCCTTGAAGTTTATGTTTGCATTTGAATCGCCTAGGCTATTTATTTTTGCTTTACTGTGATTTGTGACCATCCTGTCGACTTCGATCAATCGCTCTACCTCTTCAACTGCAAGATCCAACGTCTGAATATTTTTGGATATTACCACTCTATATAGTTTTGGGGGTAACCCTTGCAAAAAGGTATTTAGTATGACTTTTTCATACAGTTGCCCAGAATTTCTTCCGTATTTTGCCTCTACCAAAATACGTATATTATCAAGATATTATCTTATATTTTGTGAATAGTCAAAGCTCACCGTTCCGTGTTTTAATTTATTTATGGAATTGGTTTTGATAAATCTATCTTTAAATGCTTTTAACAATTTATCCACCTTATTTATTGGCAGGTTGGCGTTATTGCCTAAGGTTTGTTCAATCTGTTTTAGAAAGGTTAAGGCCTGGCCTTTTAATCGTAGTAGGAGCATGTCGACTAACGCTTCTAGCTCTGTTTTTGTTAGTTGTACAAACTGGGCCAATTGGATATTGAATTCGTCAATATCTGATCGACCATTGTACTCCGGAATAGACTTCGCTATTTCTATATTTTTCGCGACCGGCTTCTGCACTATTAATAACTCGTTAAGGTCGTCCGACATTTTTTTTGCGTTTGAATCAACTCAAAATAAATTTATTTTTTTCACTTAACCTATTTTGAGGGAGGCCATTATCTCCTATGAGATATTGTAAAGGGTTTCCTGTCGTAGCTTAGCGGTTATAGACCTAATCACTTTACTTATATGTCTGTATCTCTCCAATAATTAAATTTAAATTACAAAGTTTTATAGCCTAATTAGTTCGCAAAGTTTCCTCCAATTTCCGACTGCGCCATTTGTAGTGATTAAATTTATTTGTGGCTATATAAATGAAATGTGGCTATGAAGGGAAAGGGACTGGATTTAATTGGAAATAAATATTTACCGTGTCAAAGGCAATATTATGCCCAATAGTCATGAACTTACACGTTATGATTTCTCCAATAGTGCTACTTATAGCGCTAAAGATTGTGCCAACAAGCCTCGCGCCACAGCAATAGGGAGTGAAGTAACTTCATGACCGGGCCGCCCTAAATTATTTAGAGAAATTAAAATGTGTAGAAACATAGATGTGACCTCTTTCTTGGAGCTATCTGGAGATCAGATTCCCTGGGAACGTCCTTTGAGATTTGCGAACTAATTACCTGTTATTAAGCTAGATCCAGACACATAAAATGAAAAAAAAAACACAGGTTAAAAAGCAATAGATTTATCGAAACTTACTTATTTGGGTGAACAGCAGTGGGTCACTTCAAATGACAAAAACAGTGACTGACATACAACAACGAAAGAATAGCCAAACTTGGCGTCCAAAAAATTCTGTCTAAATGGTCCTCAATCTGATTTACGAATCATATCAAAAAGCACTTTTACCCCACTATCAAACGTAGTTTTTTTGTCCTGCGCTGTAAGAACTGGCTCACAATTGGCTCAAGTGGCCCAAGGATGCGAACCCTTCGTCCAATAAATTGTTTTAAATATTTCTGATGATTCAAACGTTCACACGGTTCTTATCATTTAAACTTCCTTAGAAATATTGTGCGTAGCACCTTTTTTATTGCTCACTGTCTTAGCGAAATCCAAAGCTTGGATAGCGCCGTTCTTTGTCTGAGGCTAACTTCAGTTTTTTTTTTCTTTGCTGATTAAGGACTTTTCATTTTTGAAACTAGGTTTAACTTAATTATAGGGAGTCGGAATTATCTTTAGAAAGAAGGAACTTTATTTTGATATTTTAAATACATCGCATTTTACTCATGGTACAAAAGGAAACACATATTTCAGTCTATAGTGAAGAGTCAAATTATAAGCAATGTCAGGCACAAATAATCGGAATTTCTGCGAAAAGACAGCTTCTCATCGACAATGATCCTAAGGTACATTAAGTACTTAACCTCTTTTATCCTATTTTGATCAGTTCTTCTGTTCTGACTTTAGGCTTAGCCAATGCCTGCTTCAAGTGCACAAAGATTAAGAGCTGAGTTTTAGATTTGTTTGGAACCAAATAGTAACAAGCAAAACCATGTATTAAGGGAATTTACTGTTGTCATAGGACTTTCAACCAGCAAGGACGGAGCTGTTGCTTTTACTATCAAGGCAGTATCATCTGCAATAACTGTTGCTAAGGTCTCATTAGAAGGTAAGTATCTTTGGAAGTCATTGATGTAAGTAAGAAAATTAGGGGCCTGAGTATTGATCTCCGTGGGACACCAAAATCATCTAAAGAACAAGGGCCAGATAAGTGGGCATTTACAGTCACATGAATTGTTTGGTCCTGTAAGCAAGATTTGAATAATTCTAGCCCTATTCTTCTAATTCTTGTAGTATTGATATTTTTAATGGGAAATTCGGTTATTTATCGTGCCAAAAGTCTTTTTTTTTTAGTAAATTCTTTTGATTTTATTGTTTAGAGCATTGTTTAGGTTCTCAAACTGTGGTATGTGTAACCCTTCGGGGTACGCAACAATTTTTAGGGGGTACGCGGCCGACCAACGAACAAAAATGAAACAACCCTTTAACTCTAGAACTGACAATTTTGTTTATGTTTTAGCTATAGTTTACTTAGTACCGGTAACTGAGAAGGGGTAACTAAAATCTATTGTGGGTAAAAAGGGGTACAGTGTCTAAATAAGTTTGAGAACCACTGGCTTAGAGCATCATTAATGCTTTGGAAATGCGTGGTAATGGCTTGTTCCGTTGAATGACCAGACCTAAACCAAAATTGGCTCCTGAATTTGTTTTTCGTTAAAGAAAAAAAATGCTTCTTGGATTAGTTTTTCTAGTACCTTAGCCAAAGCGCAAAGAACTGCTATTGATCAATAATTACTTGAATCTATGTTCTTTTTATAAAATTGAGAAGAATTGGTCAACTTCCCGAATTTCTGTAAAGATTCCAAGTGCACTAGATGTAATAAAAGTATGAAGCAATAAAACAAAATATTTTAATGGGGTAATTTAAGATATTTGTATAGAATTTATTTAGACCAATAATTTCTACTTTTCAGCTTCATCAACACACTCTAGGGTTCATTAGGATTATCAATAGGTTCTCCACTGACATTTAACCACAGTATAAAGATATAGCAGTAAATTTACCGCATATAATTTCTGGCGCTTCACTCTTGGAGCAAACAAATAGCTCCTCCCACTTATTCTTGCATTAGCGAGTACAAACAGCTCCTCTCATTTGATCTGCCATCAGCAGTCCAATTACCCTGGAACACGTATTTCGGCAGAAACTTTCTCAAAATGCCTTTGAAACCAACTTGAGACTTCGAAACCTACTTTTAATTCCTAAAAACATCTAATAATACCATTGCACTACTAATTACCGATTTTCATGTATGTATTGGAATAAATTAATTTAAAATTAGTTTCTTCAAAATTTATTTTTCCAACGTTGAAGCCAAGTTTCGCGTTCAAGAGAAATCTGACTTGTCTGCCCGTGAAAAGATCTAATGTCGCTTATGTTTCTACGTTCTCTGGAGCACTCGCACCTCGGTCCGGGTTTTTATAATGGGTGAGATAGAGAAAGATCATACTACCTATAATTTATATACTGTGCATTTAACATACTAGAATTCTAAACGGCGGAACATCTTTTTATTTTTAAAGGAGTGGACATTCTGGAGAATCGAATGCAAAATGTGAATTAGACTTGTAAAAAAAAAAAAAAAAAAAAAAAAAAAAAAAAAAACAAACTACTTTTTTCTACCAACGCAGCACCACTTTCATTTATATTTAATTCTGGGCTAGTTGTTTAATTTTTAATTTCAAATTTTTGTTATCGAATTCTGAATAGTTTGCCGAGAGTTTGATTAGCTCTCTCCAGATATTCAAAGTCCACTGGTTCGTTACGATCACTCCTGAAAAAAACAAATAAACACAAATCCGTGATCTTTCTTTTGGCAAAAAATGTAAAATTCCAAATTTTTGAAGATGGGAGCGTGAAATCTCTACAGCAGGGTTCTCTGATGCGCTGAATCTGATGATGTGGCTATTATGAAGATTAATTGACTTATAGGGGACGTTCATTCCCCCTTTCGAAAATCAGGGAAGGATTTTCACGCTCGTAGCCTTTGATGGGTTAAATTAAAATTAGTGAAATTTGTATATTTTGAATCAGCATAATAAGCAAATTCGTTTGATACATCTATTGATATAAAAATTCCATTTTTAGAGTTTCGGTTACTATTTAGCTGAGTCTCTCTTTACTTACAGTTTTATCACGAACTGTTTGATTATAGCATCAATATTGCTGCCCCAGTCCATAAAATATTCCAAAGGATGAAGGGAGAATAAAAATTGATTTCTGCCCCCCTGCCCTCCCTCAAGCCTCATTCTATATTTACTAAATAGAAAGTTCAAAAACTTCAGTATAAAGATGCGATTTTTGAAGATTCTGCCTCACTCCAGTACAAAGCTAGAATGGCCATTTTAATCCTATCATGTTATGGCACAAGCTATTTTTGCTGCTTCAATAGGGCACAAAATTTTAATTTCTATTCGATTGTTCCTTCTCCTAATTTTGTAGGACCGCAAAATCACTACTGGGGGAAAAAATTACAAAAAACACGCTTATGAAAGCAAAAAGCCATTGGAAAAAATGCAAAATTTCTCACTTTTGTAGACATGGACTTGAAGCCACTGCTTTTGGGTCTCCTCACATGTCGAATTTGATGGTGCAATTGTCATCACGATTTACTTCCTTCTCAAAAATCGGGAAAAGTTTCTTTGGTTAAAAATAAAACTTAAAGATAACTTAAATTAGATGAAGTTCTAAATTCAGTTTTTTCTTTTAGTATATATCGTTTTTTTTGGCTACTGTAAATAGGTGAACTGGTGAAGAGTAAAGTGGGAGCCATAGTGCATCTTAGTGAAGAATCGTTTGCATTTAATAAATTTCAACCTGTGTTTTGTCAAAGAACAATGTCTTTCAAGGTTATGGATTTCCTTTTTTGCCAACTAAATCTGATTTAAACTTATGAAAGCTTCAAAGTGACTTGATGCCTTATGACAAGCTTGTAACCTGAAGTTTTTCGCCAAACGCATAGCATATATTCTCGTACTTACATTAAGATACATAGCTTCAGCTTTTAATCAAGTTGTTAATAGCCTATGTTTCAACTTCCGTGTGGACTGTCTGTAATTGCCTTTGTTGCTTCGACATATTTCAAAGCAATGCTTATGTAGGCAATCTAAGGTGTGTCTGAAAACAAATTGTCTGGTCTAGCCCGTTCAATTGCTAAAATTATCCACGTTCATGGACCAAAATACTTAGCACTTCCGTATTTTGTCATAAATGTACCCGTTAAAACAAAAATAAATAAAAGAGAGAGAAAAGAAAAAAATAATGTTTTGAAAGACCAACAAAAATACTGAATGAAACAAAGTGGATATCGAAAAGACAACCACCTCTCCTCTTCACCACTATAAGAGAAGTTAAAAGGAAATACGTTTCCAGTGTCTGAACGAAAATATGACCAAAACAAACCACATACAAACAAGCAAAGTGGAAAACAAACCTAAAAACCAAACAACACGGAGAACCATCAAAAATAACAAACAGATAAAATAAAAAATAGCCTAATTGAAAAATTTAAAAAGGTAATTTTTAGAATAAGAATTTGTTAGCTTTTAAAGTCTTCAAGAGGTCTCCGAAGCCAGCCCTTCGGGAAAATCACTTATTTCCAATTTTGAACATTTTAATTTTCCCTCCAAAACCGATCCCCTCCCCAGAAAACATATGATGTTCTTGACTATTTCTATATATAATCAAAAAGTCTACATCGTTTTTCTAGTTTAACCCAGCAATCATATTTGAACTTTAAACAAAAATTCGTCTTAAAAAATTGATTGGCAAAAAATAATATTGTGTTAGAAATTAGTTAGTATAAGAACTTAGTGAAGAAAAAAAACATTTAAAATTTAGTTAGTAGGAAAAAATGTTTTATATGAAATTAATTTTTCAAGAAGAAAAGATTCAGTGTACATTAAAAATTGGGTAAAAATTAGTGTGTATAAAAAAAATGTTGTGTTAGAAATTAGTTAGCAAGAAAAAAAAAATGAAGAAGAAAAGAAAAAAACATTGTTTATTTAGAATAAAGAAAATAATGGGTTAAAACATATTTAGCAAGAAAAAAAATACACGATGAAGGAAAAACCTTTATTGAAAATTAGTTAACAAGAAAAAATGTATTGAAGCTTAAAGAGCAACAAAAAGATATGAGTTATGCTTAAATTTAGCTACAGAAAACTAAATTTTAAAACCTAGGGCAGTGAAAAAGTTTTAAGAAACAACAATTAGCAAAAAACATTTACAAGAAATTGTTACAAAAAGTAAAAAAAAGCAACTACAAATTTTCCAAATTAATTTCTTCAAAAATTCCAACCAAACATAAAAAAACAACTTTTTGATTTGCATCCATTTTTCTTAATAAGTAAACCATGTATACTATATTTAGTACAACATTTTAATCATAGAAGATATTAATATCACAATCTTCTGAACAGGAGAATATATTTTCCACTTGAAAATGGATAGACAAGGAATTTCTGTACAATTTTCTTAGGCAGTCATGGGATATAGCCTTGACAGTTGAATATTAAATGTAAACTCCTGTTTTGTTTCCTATCCAAAGCTAAAACATCAGCCTGGTGGAAATATGTTTGTTTATTAAAACAAATATCTGTTTAAGGGACAAATGCAACTAGAAGATAAATGCAAATTTAAATTTACTATATGCAAAATGGGTGGCATTAAACTACTTTTAATCTCTCTTTGCTTGTAAAATCTACTTAACGAAGATTTGATCTATTTTACTTAGACAGAGAACTTCGCTAAATTTTGTACATTCGTCATGATAACAGGCTAAATAACGTCCAAGGGGGAGCACTTTCACAAAAGTTATAAAACATAGGCTTTATTGGATATAACTGATTTGGTATTTTTTTAATTTTTTTAATTTTTAAATGCTATACTTTTTATATTTCAAAGAACGGATTGTCATTAATTATGCTGGTGGTATTCTATTGATTTTCAAAAATTCCTAATAGCCACTCATATCGAAATTTTATCTGCATAGTTAATTGGCACCCATTGCAATTTGTTTTGACATCCTTATTGCATGTCCTTATAAAGCAGACTTTAGGGCTTGCAAAAACTCCTCTAGAAATTATATTATTCCCGTTTTCTCTTTTAATACAATTACTGATTTTGAGCTTGGTGCTTCACTAGTTTAAGCTATAGTTCCACATACCAGTTTGTAATTTCGTCCGTGAAATGGAAATATCACGCTCAGAGGCACCATTTCAGCCAAACCTTAGGGTGGGCAAGCAATTGGGCCCAGAAGCAGGCTTGTATAAAAAAATTGCCTCTAGCTTTATCCGAAAAAAAACTGCCTTCCGTGGGAGTTACCGTAAAAGTAAGGAAATGGTCTCAATTGCTTTGCCTTTCCTTCTCTCGCTCTTATGCCATAGGTTCAGAAAAGGCCAGATATCCGAAGAAAGCGGAAACGGTATGTCCGATGTTAAAAAAACAGCCGTTTGGGAATCTTTCACTTTTCCAAACCTATAACTTGACGAAAGCCGAACCTCTGTAAAAACTCATGCTTTGACTAAAGTATAGTCTGTAGCCGAATTCTTCAGCTCGCTGTTTACAGTAAATACTTTAGTCCATATCGGAGTCACGCTCCTGCTATGACGATGCAAAACTTTGCTCGATCAAGTATATTTACAAAATAAAAAAATCCAACAAAATTTTGAAACAGATCAGTGAACACTCAAGGCAACAAGGGGAACCGTCGTGGTTTCATCTTCGCAAATTTGTCAAAAAGCTGGTCAAAATCCAAGTTTTTAACTAAATTCTTCTCTGCAAAGATCAAAAGCAGGTGACTAAGACGATCGTCTCCTGTGGTCGAGCGCAGATAGTTCTTCACTATTTCCAGCCCAGAAAACAAGCGTTCATTGCTTGCTGTCGTGACCGGAAGTGTGGCAGCAATATGAAGAACTTTGATAATTTCATAATAGGCCACTGGAAGTGTCTCGATATTATCGATGACGTCCATTAAGTTCTTCGGCTTTGTCTCCTCCTCGAGCAAAAACCACTTGGCAATACCAGCTTGGGCCTCAAGAAGAATCTGGTCAATGTCCATTTCAGAATAAAGTTCAAAGAATTGCTTGAGGAGCCCTGCATCCATGAACTTGGTAGAGCTGGGGTCTAGAGCTTCGAGTGTACTGAGCCCTGGAAGGTTATCTGCAAACCGTCTGTCGAATTCTGCAATCAGACGATCTACAGTCTCCAGGTATTCTCTTTTCAGTTCTTCCGCTAGAGTTGGAGCTCTATTGTCGGATTCAACAAAGTTTTTTCCTAACGGCGAAGTGGTCATGAATTCTTTCAGGTGTTTGATAACTTTTTGGGTTCTTCTAGGTCGTCCCTTCTAACCCGCAGAGGAGTATCCGGTCGTGGGTCCATTCACGTCAGGTACTTCAATTTCAAGACCTCCAGCAAACTCTTTTGCCTTCTCCAAAAGCGATGCAAATGAAGTGTCAGAGTGCTGTTCAGCTATTTCCTTCCTTGTTGCTTGAATCAAGGTGCGGGACCTTCATATTACCAGATCAACTGCCTGAAGCTGCTCAGAAAGGGAGTTTGTCTTCCTCAGAATTGCTCCCATAAAGAGCAACTGGAATATAATTGTGAAAGATTCCATTTTTCTCTGGAGCCCAGCTGATTCTGCTCGAGCTTCACTATCAGCTCCCTCGCTGACTGCAGACAGTACAGCCAGAACACATTCATATCGGAGTCTTATTTTCGATATTGATCGATACCAGTATGACCATCTTGTCGCAGCACTCACTTCTAATTCCAGGACTGGTAGTTGAGTAGCCTTTTGGGACTCGACAAAAAGCTGATGTCTGGTGTTGCTGTTTGAAATGAACGTATACAGATTTTGGACTAACGAAAAAAATGAGTCAGCAGTCCCAACACCTTCAACGCAGTTTGCAATGACCAAATTAAGTCTATGCGCATGGCAATGAATTTATATTGTTTGTGGCGCTTTCGCTCTCAGTCGCGCTTGAACACCAGAGAAGGGCCCGCTCATCAAGCTTGCTCCGTCGTAGCACTGAGCAACACAATAGTTCCAGTCGAGACCAAGTTTCGCCACTGTGTCGTGAATGAAGCTGGCTAAACTCTCAGCATCCAGGCTTTTCATATGGTAGCATCCTATTGGTCTTTCTCGTACTTTTCCCTCCTCGAAGTACCTCAGAAGAATGGCGAGCTATTCTTTCTTCGAATTATCTTTTGTCTCGTCGACAAGAACAGCAAAGTATTTGGCACGTTTAACTTCTTGCACTATTGTAGACCGAAGCCTAGATCCGATAACTGAAATTAGATCGTTCTGGTGTTCTTGGGACGTATAGTGGCCGTATCGTCTTTGTAGCTTGTTGAAAAGCGTGGAAGAATACTCGGCGAGAAGATTGCAAGTTTCGACGATATGTCCTTAGTTTGCCGAAGATTCAGTCTCATCGTGGCCGCGAAAGGCTGTACCCAGTCGCCCCAGTAGGGCCGTTACTTTCAGTAAAGCCTTTACGTGTTTCCTGTTTTCATTCATCTCCTTGTTCCTGTCTTTTGACAAAACAGATGCGATGGGTTGCATCTCCTTGGCTTGTATATCTTTGAACTTCGTCCACGAAATTGCACTGTCCCTGTGGCGGTCACTTTTCACATGCTCTTCTAGAACGCTTGAGATGTCCTTCCATCTTCTAACGCCGATCCCGATGAAAGGCCTCACTCCGTATCTCTGTCCACGAAGGGTTGACGTGCCACCAAAGTATCTGCAGCAGAAACAGAAAACCGAATTTTCCTTAACTGAGTACTCAAGCCAAGGATGCTTTCCATAATTCGAAATGTTAAATGACCGTCTTAGCTTGCCGTTTGCTGAAACCTGTGCAGGGTACCGTAGCAGCTGTGGTTGACATGGATGGTCGTGAGAAGATGAAGAAAAATCAGTAAGACCACTTGAACGATGGTGCTGTTCATTTCGAGTCGTATCTCGTCCAGATTGTGCCTCTTGAGCCGTGACAGGCGCAGTGTTTCTTTGAGTCGTCTCGTTTTCTACTAGCTCGGCCTGACCGACCACCACGGCCTTCGAAGGACCCAAAGTGACGGCAATGGATTGTTCGGGTGCTGAGTCAGGCACCTGAAAGATATACTCGAAGGTTAAAAGCCACTATTGTACTTTGAAGCACTATTGAACTCATTTTCAACATTTAAACAGTTGCTTTTTTTTAGTATGTTAAGTCCAAACTACGTAGCAGTTTCCTCTTTCGGCACAGCAGTTGGGGAAAAATAGTGCTAGAGCTCCTCCAGGGTGTGACAGTTTACTAAAGTATATCTAACTTCGGAAAAAACAGGAAATTTCAGCAAAGCCAAAGACGACGTTTTTCGGATGATTATACATGCTTTGATCCTTATCTACCCGTAAAGACAATAATAGAAACTTTGGGCTTAATGCAATAGCAACCCAAATCGCAAAAAGCCTTTGCAGTAGTCCTCGAATGAATGATTCGGGTGTCATGACAGATCGCAAATAAGCTAAAGGCGCGTTCGATTTGCTGTAGTTTCAGCTACGTCCTTCTCCGTTGTGGGTTTATTTGCATTTTTTCTGCGACGTTCTCTCATTTAGCCTGAAGAACTACTGAAAATGTGACCACGAAACAGGTTCATAATTTTGGACCAAATGGCGAGACGTGAAGCGTGACTACAGCAAATCGAATGCAGCTTCATATGACGAGTCAGCATTGTAGCAAATCGAATGCTATAAGCACTGCCAAACTGTGTGATTCCATCAATAAAAAAAAGAAAGAAAAGAAAAAAAATGACAATCTTTGGCTTATGCCCCTCAACCCATGTAGCATTGCTATCAATAAAATTAAAAGCACTGCAAAACTGTGTGTTTCCATCAATAATAAAAATAAAAAAAAAGAAAAAACGACAATCTCAGGCTTATGCACCTCAACCTATGTAGCATTGTTATCCATTAAATTAACAGTGCTTTGCAGAAGAAAAAACAACAAAACAAAACAAGATAGAGGTAATCTTAATCAAACAGTCCGTGGTAATGAACTGTAAGTAAGGAGCGACCCGGCTCAATGGTAACCGAAACTCTAGAAGACGGGTTTTTGATACCATTAGATACATCAAAAGGATCAGATTTCAATGCTGATTTCAAATATATAACTTTTTCATCAAGTTTAGTGCTACCTATCAAAATTTACGCGCCTAAGAAAATTTGGCTGATTTTCAAAAAAAAAGAAAGACCCCCTAAAAGTTATAGAACCTTAATGAGAATCACACCATCATATTCAGCGTATCAGAGAAACCTACTGTAAAGGTTTCAAGCTCCTGTCTAAAAAATGTGGAATTTTGCATTTTTTGCCAAAAGAAAGATCACGGATGCGTGTTTATTTATTCATTTATTTTTTTCCCAAGGGTGATCGTATTGACCAAGTGGTCCTAGAATATCGTGGGAGGGCTCATTGGAACGAAAATTAAAAGTTCTAGTGCCCTTTTTAAGTGACTGAAAAAATGGAGGGCAACTAGGCCCGCTCCCATGCTAATTTTTTTCCCAAAGTCAACATCCTATATCAACTACGCGCGCGTACGTAGGCTAACCTAACCTAATCTAACCTAACTTAATCTAGCCTAACCTAACCATTGTCACTCGGAAATCCCCACAGGTCGACCGTCGGGAAGCGCCGCTGGCCGGGAATCGCCTCGGGGTCCACTTTGCTTATTCTAATGCATGTTTGGCCACTCTAAGTGAACTTAAATTAACTCACTTTTTGAATATATCTCTCACTATGACTGTGTGTCTGAGCGGGTATAGTGTCATCTATAACCGGTGTTACCTAAATTCAACGTAAGGATGCATGAAGTCAAAATGAATAGAACTTGGATTTTATGATTATTATCTGATGTATCCGATAAAAATTTTGAAAACGAGTTTATTCTTTTCTATAATTAGATTTTTTAAATTTTATTCAATGTATCCGAAGTTTAATTTTGATAACGCATTTAAGTGGTATTCATGGTGAAATCATTCACTCTAGTACTTAGATTTTGCCAATTTTATCCCAGGTATCTGATGAAGAGATTTTGATATTAAATTTAATAACTCTGATACTTAGATTTTGTCAAGTTTATCCCATGTATCTGAAAAAGGAATGTTGATATGGAATTTAATCACTCTGATACTTAGATTTTGTCAATTTTATCTGACGTATCCGACAAAGGATGTTGATAATGAATTTATTCGCTCTGATACTTAGATTTTGTCAATTTTATCCGATGTATCTGGCAAAGGATGTCGATGAAATAAGTTTTTCACTTTAACACTTAGAATTTGTCAATTTTATCCTATGTATCTGAGAAAAGGATTTTGATATAGAATTCAGTCACTCTGATACTTCGATTTTGTCAATTTTATCCGACATATCCGATAAAGGATGTTGTTAAAGCATTTATTCATTCTGAAATTTAGATTTTGTCAATTTTATTTGATGTATCTGACAAAGGATGCTGATAAAAAAATATTCACTCTGACATTTAGATTCTGTCAATTTTATCCGATGTATCTGACAAAAGATGTTGATAAAAAAAATATCCACTCTAACACTTAGATTTTGTCAACTTATTTTAGATTTTGTTATTAGATTTTGTCGGATTATGTATCCGAGAAATAGATTTTGATATAGAATTTAATCTCTCCTTTACTTAAATTTTGTGAAATTGCTGTATTGTCTGTCTAGGAAGCAACATCAAACAATAATGTATGTTAATAAAGAATTTGTTCAATTTTTTTTTAATTTCCTGAATTAAATTTCTGTATTGTGTATCCAAGAGGTGAATCCAAGAGAGTTTATTACTTACTTACTTACTTACAACTTTTTTTTCATAATGACATATCCAACAACGGATGTTGATAAAGAATTTATTCATTACTGATGGTATTTTCGTGTTTTTTTTGCTAGCCATTCGTAATATACCTTAAACGCATTCAGATATTTCCTTGATAAGAAAATTTTGTCCGACATATCCGACAAATGATGTTGATAAAGCATTTATGAAGTCTGATACTTAGATTTTGTCAATTTTATCCGATGTATCTGACAGAGGATGTTGATATAAAAAAATCATTCACTCTAATGCTTATATTTTGTCAATTATATTCGATGTATCTGACAAAAGATGTTGAGAAAAAAAAATATTCACTCTGACACTTAGATTTTGTCAATTTTATCCGACATGTCAATTTTAACTGACGCATTCGACAAATGATGTTGATAATGCATTTATTCACTCTAGTACTTAGATTTTGTCACTTTTATCCGATTTATTCGATAAAGGATGCTGATAAAGCATTTATTCACTCTGATACTTAATTTGTCAATTATATTCAATGTATCTGACAATAGAAATTGGTATAAAAAAATTTATTCACTTTGACACTAAGATTTTTCCAATTTTATCCCATGTATTCGAGAAAGGGTTGTTGATATAGAATTTAATCACTCTGATACTTATATTTTGTCAATTTTATATGACATATCTGATAAATGATGTTGTTAAAGCGTTTATTCATTCTAAAATTTAGATTTTGTCAATTTTATTTGATGTATCTGAGAAAGGATGTTGATAAAAAAATATTTACTCTGACACTTAGATTCTGCCAATTTTATCCGATGTATCTGACAAAAGATGTTGATAAAAAAATTTATTCACTCTAAGACTTAGATTTTGTCAACTTTTTCCTATGTATCTGAGAAATGAATGTTGATATAAGATTTAATCACGCTTATACTTAGATTTTGTCAAATTGTTGTATTGTCTGTCTAGGAAGCGACATCAATCGATAAAGAATGTTAATAAAGAATTTGTTCAATTTTTTTTTCATAATTTCCTCAATTAAATTTCTGTATTGTGTATCCAAGAGGTGAATTCAAAAAAGAGTTTGCTACTTACTTACTCTTTTACTTACTTACAATTTTTTTTTATAATGACATATCCAACAACGGATGTTGATAAAGAATTTATTCATTCTGATAGTATTTTCGTGTTTTTTGCAAGCCATTCATACAATACCTTAAACGCATTCAGACATTTCCTTGATAAAAAAACTTTTGTCCGATATATCCGACAAATGATGTTTCCAACTCATGCATTTCAAAGAAAGAAATCCAAAAATGAACTTTGAAAAATCAAGAGAATGTAACTGAGACAAGGTAAACCATAACATAGCATTACTGAAATATTCCAACTCATACATTTCAACGGAAGAAATCCGAAAATGATCTTTGAAAAATCAATAGAATGTAAGTGTGACAAGGTAAACCACGACAAAACACTACTGAAATATTCCAACTCTTGCATTTCAACGAAAGAAATCCAAAATGAACTTTGAAAAATCAAAAGAATGTAAGTTTGACAAGGTAAACCACGACAAAACACTACTGAAATATTTCGACTCTCGCATTTCAACGAAATAAATTCAAAAATGAACTTTGAAAAATCAATAGAATGTAACTGTGACAATTTAAACCATAACAAAACCCTACTGAAATATTCAAACTCTTGCATTTCAACAAAATTGAACTTTGAAAAATCAAAAGAATGTAACTGTGACAAGGTAAACCATAACAAAACACTATTGAAATAATCCAAATCTTGCATATCAACGAAAGAAATACAAAATGAACATTGAAAAATCAAGAGAATGTAAGTTTGATAAGGTAAACCACGACAAAACACTACTGACATATTCCAACTCTTGCATTTAAACGAAAAAAATCCAAAATGAAATTTGAAAAATGAAGAAAATGTAAGTGTGACATGGTAAAGCATAACAAAACACTACTGAAATATTCCAACTCTCGCATTTCAACGAAAGAAATTAAAAATGAACTTCGAAAAACAAGAGAATGTACCTGCTACAAGGTAAACCATAACAAAACACTACTGAAATATTCCAACTCTCGCATTTCAACAAAAGAAATTCAAAAACGAACTTTGAAAAATCAATAAAATGTAACTGTGACAATGTAAACCATAACAAAACACTACTGAAATATTCAAACTCTTGCATTTTAACGAAAGAAATCCAAAATGGACTTTGAAAAATCAAGTGAATGTAACTGTGACAAGGTAAAGCACAACAAAACACTACTGAAATATTCAACCTCTTGCATTTCAACGAAAGAAATCCAAAATGAACTTATAAAAATCAAGAGAATGTATGTTTGACAAGGTAAAGCACAACAAAACACTACTGAAATATTCCAACTCTTGCATTTCAGTGAAAGAAATCCAAAATGAACTTTGAAAAATCAAGAGAATTTAACTTGGACAATGTAAACCACAAGAAAACACTACTTAAATATTCAAATTCTTGAATTTAAACGAAAGAAATCCAAAATGAACATTGAAAAATCAAGAGAAAGTAATTGTGAAAAGGCAAACCACCACAAAACACAACTGAAATGTTTCAACTCTTGCATTTCAATGAAAGAAATCCAAAGTGAACTACGAAAAATCAAGAGAATGTAATTGTGACAAGGTGAACCACGACAAAACCCTACTGCAATATTTCAACTCGTTAATTTAAAAGGAAAAAATCCAAAATGAACTTTCAGAAATCAAGAGAATGTGACTGTGACAAGGTAAACCAACACAAAACACTACTGAAATATTCCAACTCTCGCATTTCAAATAAAGAAATTCAAAAATGAATTTTGACAAATCAATAGAATGTAACTTTGACAATATAAACCATAAAAAACACTACTGAAATATTCAAACTCTTGCATTTCAACGAAAGAAATGCAAAATGAACTTTGAAAAATCAAGAGAATGTAACTTTGACAAGGTAAACCATAACAAAACACTAGTGAAATATTCCAAATCTTTCATTTCAATGTAATAAATTCAAAATGAACTTTGAAAAATAAAGAGAATTTAACTTTGACAAGGAAAACCACGAAAAAACGCTACTAAAATATTCCAACTCTCGCATTTAAACGGAAGAAATTCAAAAATGAACTTTGAACAATCAATAGAATTTAAGTTCGACAAGTTAAACCAAAACAATACACTGTTGAAATAATCCAACTCTTGCATTTCAATGAAAGATATTCAAAATGAGCTTTGAAAAATCAAGAGAATGTAACTGTGACAAGGTAAACTAGAAAAAAACACTACTGAAATATTCCAAATCATGAATTTCAATGAAAGAAATTCAAAATGAACTTTGAAAAATCAAGAGAATGTAACTGTGACAAGGTAAACCATGACAAAACACTTCTTATATATTCCAAATCTTGAATTTCAACGAAAGAAATCCCAAATGAACTTTGAAAAATCAAGGGAATGTAACTTTGACACGGTAAACCACGACAAAACACTACTGAAATAATCCAACTCTTGCATTTCAACGAAAGAAATTCAAAATGAACTTTGAAAAATCATGAGAATGTAAGTATGACAAAGTAAACCACAACAAAACAGCTACTGAAATATTCCAACTCTTGCATTTCAACTAAAGAAATCCAAAATGAACTTTGAAAAATCAAGCGAATGTAAGTGTTACAAAGTAAACCGTTAAAGAAGAATTCTTAAGTAGTCCAACTATTGCATAACAATGAAAAAAATACTGACATAACAGTGAACAATAAAGGTAATGAAAATTTGATTACGTAAACCATGAGAAAAAAATACCGAAATAGAAAAACTCTTGAATTTCAAAGGAAAAAATTCAAAAGGAAATTTGAACAAGCAAGAAAATATAACTGTGACAATGTAAACCACGACAAAACACTACTGAAATATTCCAACTCTTGCATTTCAACTAAAGAAATCCAAAATGAACTTTGAAAAATCAAGAGAATGTATCTGTGACAAGGTAAACCACAACAAAACACTACTGAAATATTCCAACTCTTGCATTTCAATGAAAAAAATCCAACCGGAAAATCTAAAAATTTTGAGAATTTAACATCTAAAATTTAACCCATAGAAAAACGCTTGTTCACGCTTAATAATAGGGAATGAAAAATATATAAATTCAAATTAAAATTGTAATCAAAATGGACTGTAACTGTTAAGATGGCAAGCATACCAAAAAACACCAGTAAAAAAAAAAATGTCTCATTTATACGAAGAAAATCGAAAATGAGCTTTGAAAAAACAAGGGAATGTAACTGTGACAAGGTAAACCACGACAAAACACTACTGTAATAATCCCACTCTTGCATTTCAATGAAAGAAATTCAAAATGAACTTTGAAAAATCAAGAGAATGTAACTGTGACAATGTAAGCCACGACAAAACACTACTGAAATATTCAAACTCTTTCATTTCAAATAAAGAAATACAAAATTAACTTTGAAAAATAAAGAGAATGTAACTGTGACAAGTTAAACCACAACAAAACGCTACTGACATATTCCAACTCTTTCATTTCAACGAAAGAAATCCAAAATGAACTTTGAAAAATCAAGGGAATGTAATCGTGACAAGGTAAACCACTACAAAACACTGCTGAAATATTCCAACTCTTGCACTTCAACGAAATTAATCCAAACTGAACTTTGAAAAATCTAGAGAATGTAACTGTGACAAGGTAAACCACAACAAAACGCTACTGAAATATTCCAACTCTTGAATTTAAAAGAAAGAAATCCAAAATGAACCTTGAAAAATTAAGGGAATGTAACTGTGACAAGGTAAACCACAACCAAACACTACTGAAATAGTCCAAATCTTGCATTTCAAAGAAGGAAATCGAAAATGAACTTTGAAAAATCAAGGGACTTTAAGTGTGACAAGGTAAGCCACGACAAAACACTACTGTAATAATCCCACTCTTGCATTTCAATGAAAGAAATTCAAAATGAACTTTGAAAAATCAAGATAATATAACTGTGACAAAGTAAACCACGACGAAACTCTACTGAAATATTCCAAATCTTTAATTTCACGAAAGAAATCCAATATGAAATTTTAAAAATCACGTGAACGTAACTCTCAAATGGTAAACAACAAAGACACAAACCATTAATAGTAAATTTCTTGCATATTAAATATAGAAAACCAAAATTAAAAATGAAATAAGAAGTAAATGTAGGCGAGACTTTAACAGAAATTAACAAACATTAATGCGATAATAAAACTCATGCATATCAATGCTATAAATCAGACATAACCTTTGAAAAAACATGAAAAAATAACTGTGACAAGGTAAACCATGACAAAACACTACTGAAATATTCCAACTCTTGCATTTCAATGAAAGAAAATCAAAATGAACTTTTAAAAAACAAGAAAATGTAACTGTGACAAGGTAAACCACGAAAAAACACTACTTAAATATTCAAACTCTTGAATTTCAATGAAAGAAATTCAAAATGAACTTTGAAAAACAAGAAAATGTAACTGTGACAAGGTAAACCACAACAAAACACTACTGAAATATTCCAACTCTTGTATTTCAATGAAAAAAAACCAAAATGAACCTTGAAAAATTAATAGAATGTAACTGTGACAAGGTAAACCACAACAGAACACTACTGAAATATTCCAACTCTTGCATTTCAACGAAGGAAATCGAAAATGAACTTTGAAAAATCAATGGAATGTAACTGTGACATGGTAAACCACGACAAAACACTACTGAAATATTCCAACTCTTGCATTTCAACGAAGGAAATCGAAAATGAACTTTGAAAAATCATGGGAATGTAATTGTGACAAGGTAAACCACGACAAAACACTACTGAAATATTCCAACTCTTGCACTTCAATGAAAGAAATCCATAATGAACTTTGAAAAATCAAGAGAATGTAACTGTGACATGGTAAACCACAACAAAACGCTACTGCAATCTTCCAACTCTTGCATTTCAACGAAAGAAATCCAAAATGAACTTTGAAAAATCAAGTGACTGTAACTGTGACAAGGTAAACCACAACAAAACACTAATGAAATATTCCAACTCTTGCATTTCAACGAAGAAAATCGAAAATGAACTTTGAAAAATCAAGGGAATGTAACTGTGACAAGGTAAACCACGACAAAACATTACTGTAATAATCCCACTCTTGCATTTCAATGAAAGAAATTCAAAATTAACTTTGAAAAATCAAGATAATGTAACTGTGACAAGGTAAACCCCGACATAACGCAACTGAAATATTCCAACTCTTGCATTTCAAGGAAAGAAATTCCAAATGAACTTTGAAAAATCAAGAGAATTTAACTCTGACAAAGTAAACCACAACAAAACACTACTGAAATATTCCAACTCTTGCATTTCAACGAAGAAAATCCGAAGTAAACTTTGAAACATCAAGAGAATGAAAGTGTGACAAGGTAAACCACGACAAAACACTACTGAAATATTCCAACTCTTGTATTTCAATGAAAGAAAACAGAAATAAACTTTGAAAAATCAAAGTAAGTCAATGTGACAAAGTAAAACATAAACAAACACGACTGAAATAATATAAATGATGCATTTCGATTATATATCTTAAAAATAAAACTTGAAAAATCATGAAAATGAAAATGTGACAAGGTAATCCACGACCAAACACTACTGAAAAATTACAACTCATGCATTTCAATGAAAGAAATTCAAAATGAACTTTGAAAAAACAAGAAAATGTAACCGTGACAAGGTAAACCACAACAAAACACTACTGAAATATTCCAACTCTAGCATTTCAATGAAAGAAATACAAAATGAACCTTGAAAAATTAAAACAATGTAACTGTGACAAGGTAAACCACAGCAAAACACTACTGAAATATTCCAACTCTTGCATTTCAATGAATGAAATCGAAAATGAACTTTGAAAAATCAAGTGAAGGTAACTGTGACAAGGTAAACTACGACAAAACACTACTGAAATATTTCAACTCTTGCATTTCAATTAAGTAAATCAAAAATGAAATTTGAGAAATCAAGGGAATGTAACTTTGACAAGGTAAACCACTACAAAACACTACTGAAATATTCTCACTCTTGCATTTCAATGAAAGAAATTCAAAATGAACTTTGAAAAATCAAGAGAATGTAACTGTGACAAGGTAAACCACGACAAAACACTACAGAAATATTCCAACTCTTGCATTTCAATGAAAGAAATTCAAAATGAATTTTGAAAAATCAAGAGAATGTAACTGTGACAAAGTAAGCCGCAACAAAACACTACTGAATTATTCCAACCCTTGCATTTCAACGAAAGAAATTCAAAAGAAACTTTGAAAAATCAAGAGAATTTAACTATGACAAGGTAAACCACGACAAAACACTACTGAAATAATCCAACTCTTTCATTTCAAGGAAAGAAATTCTATAAAATTTAACTGTGACAAAGAAAACCACAACAAAACACTACTGAAATAATCCAAGTCTTGCATTTCAAGGAAAGAAATTCAAAATTAATTTTTAAAATCAAGAGAATGTAACTGTGACAAGGTAAACCGCAACAAAACACTACTGAAATATTCCAACCCTTGTATTTCAACGAAAGAAATTCAAAAGGAACTTTGAAAAATCAAGAGAATGTAACTATGACAAGGTAAACCACGACAAAACACTACTGAAATATTCAAACTCTTGCATATCAATGAAAGAAATCTAAAATGATCTTTGAAAAATCACGAGAATGTAACTGTGACAAGGTAAACCACGACAAAACACTACTGAAATAATCCAACGCTTGCATTTCAATGAAATAAATTCAAAATGAATATTGAAAAATCGAGAGAATGTAACTGTGACAAGGTAAGCCCCAACAAAACACTACTGAAATATTCCAACTCTTGCATTTCTATTAAAGAAATCCAAAATGAACTTTGAAAAATCAAGAAAATGTAACTGTGACAGGATAAACCACAATAAAACACTACTGACATAATCCAACTCTTGCATTTCAACGATAAAAATTCAAAATGAACTTTGAAAAATCAAGAGAATCTAACTGCGACACGATAAACCACAACAAAACACTACTGAAATATTCCAACTCTTGCATTTCAACGAAAGAAATTCAAAATGAACTTTGAAAAATCTAGAGAATGTAACTGTGAATATGTAAGCCTCAACAAAACACTACTGAAATATTCCAACCCTTGCATTTCAAGGAAAGAAATTCAAATGAACTTTGAAAAATCAAGAGAATGTAACTGTGACAAAGTAAACCACGACATAACACTACTGAAATATTCCAACTCTTGCATTTCAACGAAAGAAATTCAAAATGAACTTTGAAAAATCAAGAGAATATAACTGTGACAAGGTAAACCACGACAAAACACTACTGAAATATTCCAACTCTTGCATTTCAATGAAATAAATTAAAAATGAACTTTGAAAAACCAGAGAATGTAAGTTTGAAATGGTAAACCACGACAAACCAGTACTTAAATAATCCAACTCTTGCATTTCATTGAAAGAAATTCAAAATTAACTTTGAGAAATCGAGAGAATGTAACTGTGACAAGATAAGCCACAACAAACCACTACTGAAATATTCCAACTCTTTCATTTCAACGAAAGAAATTCAAAATGAATTTTGAAAAATCAAGAGAATGTAACTGTGACAAAGTAAGCCGCAACAAAACACTACTGAATTATTCCAACCCTTGTATTTCAACGAAAGAAATTCAAAATGAACTTTGAAAAATCAAGAGAATGTAACTGTGACAAAGTAAACCACGACATACCACTACTGAAATATTCCAACTGTCCTAGTCGATTACGTCATTCTATGACCATAAATGAATTCCCGTCATGATCTTCTGATAGGGTTCTACCAATTATGTAATCAATTTCTAAGAAATCCATTTGTCCTAGTTGATTACGTCATTCTATGCCCATAAATGGATTCCCGTCATGATCTTCTGATAGGAATCTACCGATTATGTAATCAATTTCTCAGAAATCCATTTGTCATAGTTGATTACGTCATTCTATGCCCATAAATGGATTCCCGTCACGAGCTCCTTATAGGGTTCTACCGATTATGTAATAAATTTCTCAGAAATCTATTTGTCATAGTTGATTACGTCATTCTATGCCCATAAATGGATTCCCATCACGAGCTCCTTATAGGGTTCTACCGATTATGTAATCAATTTCTCGGGAATTTTCTCCCTTCGATTACGCAATCAATATATCTCTTCCCCACCTTTCCCTTGGAAACATCAAATTAATTCCCCTTTCGTGAATCAATAATTCCCCTTAGAAACAACAAATTAATTCCCATTTCGTGACATATCAATCAATCTTGACACCACCTGTCAGACATTATTAAACTTCACCTGGAAACAATTTGATTAATGATTGACAGTACCTGTCAGATATTATTAAACTTTGCCCGGAAACAATTTGATTAATGACTGACAGCACAGGTGTTCCAAATTCCCAATCGCTTTAATTAACCACTTGTTCTCCCTAATGACTCTATGCCCATATATGGTGTGGGGTTCGGAGTAGAACCATTAACCACGTGTTCTCCCCAGGGACTCTATGCCCATATTTGGAGTCCCGTCAGTATTCTATGCCCATATAAGGAGTCCCGTCACGAGTCAATAAGGCCCTACTACAAAGAAGAATCTATTCAAAAAGGTTTCAAATCTGTTCCTTGCTTTCAGTTGAAAAGCTCTTTTTTTATTTAAGTTATGGTTGTTTTCAAAATCATACCCAGGATTAACCAAGGTATAATTTAAGGTACTGGTCCCTTATATCCCTGGTTAATTTCTTTTAAAGTGTGTAAATCAATAATTATACGTTGATTAGTACCGTCCTAGGTTTAAATTTGCTTTAAACAGCTTTAAATTTACGTTTGAATGAGCTCCCTCCCAATTATCTTGGAGCTTCGGTTTGATACAATCTCCCCTTGGAAAAAGCAAAACAAATAAACCTGCATCGACGATGTTTCTTCTGAAAAAAAAAATGCCAAATTCCAAATTTTGAAGATTGGAGCTTGAAACCTCTACGGCAGGGTTCTCTGATGTGATGTATCTAATAAAAGGATTTTGAATAAGATCGCTTGCTTTTTTGGGGGGTGTTTCCCCAGTTTTCCAAAATCAGGCAGGTTTTCTCAGATTTTGGTTTTGGGGGAGTAACAATAAACTAAAATAGATTCATATATCTAGAATCAGCATATAAAGCCAATACTGCCGGTGTAGCAATTTTCATGAGAATTTCATGAGAAGCCCAAGTCACTTTTTACTTCCAGTTTTTTTTTTATCAGAACTATTTGATAAGATTTTCTAATGACAAATTTTTTTGAACTTGTCCATTTTATTTAGTTGAATCGGACAATAAAAGAAAGAGGGTCAATTTGAAAGCTGGATAGTAAGTTTAAATGTTATTTTTCTTTCACTATTCTATTTTCTTTTTAAATGTCTGCATATGTAAGGGATTTAAGTTCGAGGGGGAGAATTGTCCTTTTATGAAAGAGGTACGTTTTACACGGCCGGTATAAAATCAAAACGTGGTATCTGTGCAGGCAGGATGATTTTGAGTATCTCTACTCTTTCTGTAAAGTATTCTAAGGCATAGGAAATTGCACAAAGACAGGTCTACATCTGCTATAATTTACGGAATCAATAAATCTTTCTGTAATTTTTTTTTGAGCTTGACTTTCTTTTAAGATGAAATACATAATAATTAAATATATCATTGGTTAAATAAATCTATCCCTTTTCCAGAATTCCTTGTCGTTTAAAATTTGCTGTATTTTGTTTCATTTTACAGCCAAATTTAATTGCTGTTTTTATCTGAGAGTTTTTTCCTAAAAAGTATTTAAAAACAAACTTATTCCTACGAAAAAAATATCCTGAAATATATTCCCTGTCATTCAACCGCTACTGCTATTTTGGTGTATGACCCCCATCTAGAAAATTTTCTGCCGTTGCCCTTGACTTACAGGGCTACCTCTTTCATCTCAAGGGCTACCTCTTACAGGGCTACCTCTTTCAGCGCAATTTCAAACACCCATTGGTTAACATATGACAAAAGAAAAGGGCTAAATATTGTAAACTGAAAGGCTCATAATCCAAAACAAAGGAGAAGGAGAACTATTTGCTTTCTTTGAGAGGGCATCCAAGGTTTCATTCAAGAAAGGGTTCAGTTTATTAAGAGGAAGGGGGTCTAACTGTGAGAAAAGGTGTTTTGGGGTGTTATGGGGGTATAAAGGGTGTTTGGTGTTATGGGGAAAAGGCTGTTAAGAAGTTGACATTGCAAAATCCTGAAATCTGCAACTTGGCGTTTGACTTAGTGATAGGACGTTGCAAAAATTCCCCATAATCTGGATTTTAATGCTGGTTTCTTCTCAATATCTCGAATCTGATATGACTACGGATTTCGATAGGACTTCAATAATGTTCGTATTTTAGAGCCTAGGATTTCAAAGAAGAAAACGATGATTCTCATCCTTTTTTTTTCTTTTTTGTAGGCTATACCTAACAATAATAGTGGCACAACTTTAAGTAGCCACATCACCTAGTCAAGCTGGTATTAAACATGATCCTGGGGCAATATTTGGCCATCAATCATGTTTCGTTTCATAATTTCAAGCTTAAAAACTAATACCAAAAAATATTCTAAAAAATAATAGCATGTCAGGAAGGTAGTTCGTTTTCATCCGTGGTATCTCTTGGACCCTAAATAAAGGACTGTGACCCCCCTAAAGGGTTGTATTTTTCCTTTTTCCAATTAGTTTACTAGCTTCTTGTGCTGAAATGTGCTGTGCCTTCTGGCTATATCAATGATTTCCATCCTTCACCTTGCTTAGGAATTAGCCACTGTAACTGATTTTAAGCATAATTTAATTTTATTCCAAATCTGAGTTAAAATAACGAGAAGAGTGGGATACCTCCCCTTCTCAAAGATGAAAACTATGTAGAATAGCTTATGAAATTATTTTTTCTAGTCTTACAGCTAGAAATTCGGCAACATCTTTTGTACCAGACATGGCTGATCCCTAGTCACCTAGCATAAAGTACATATGACTGTAGATACGTGTAAGTTTTATTTTTAAGTCTAGATTTCTGGAAATTCCAGACCTGGCTTGAAGAGAATTCATCGCACTTCTGGTACATCTACGGCTGTTTTACAGATATTAATTAAAAAAACTTTTTCCACAAAATAAGTTTTTCAAAGAAAAGTAAAGAACTCCATTACACCAAAAATGAGCAGTAATAAAATCAAATAATCTACCAAGCGTGAAACTACCACAAATCAGCATCGATAAATAAGTGAAACCCGAAACAAATAGAAATTAAAATAAAGAACTTAGTCAAACTCAAAACGAGCAGAAATTAACATGAGTAGGCCTCAAAACCCCTATGCGGTCTCAAGGCCAGAACATAATTTGCACTTTACTGAAAAAAATATAAATGTTTTTACTTTTATAACTGTAATAAATCAAATAATATTAACATTATGATTAATAAATATCAGTATATGTATATTATACTGACAATGCAAATTCATTTGTATTTTTTTTTCAGTAAAGTGCAAATTATGTTCTGGCCTAGAGAAGGCATAGGGGCTAATAAATAACGTATCTACAAAACTAACTTAAATAAACTGACTCGTAATCATGGGTGCTCATAAGCTGAATTCCAGGGGGGGGGGCAAACCTCGTCTAATTGGCACTCTTAATGCTATATAATAGAAATCTAAGAATAGAAATATAAAAATAAGGCAATATCATTCAGCCAGTGGGGCGGGTGCCTCTCCCCCTTATGGGCGCCCATACTCGTAATATTTCCCGATACCTTTAGAATAGCAAAAACTATTGCTTTACTGAAAAAACAAAACCGAAAAACAACAGTATGTTTTCTTAGGATAACTTAATATACAATTATAATTCTCTAAAAAAAAATTGTTGTTTAATTCTCTCAGTCGTTGGCTAGAAAATTATATATAACGATAAAACTAGAAAATATTATAAAACTAGAAATTATAAATAACGGCTTGACAATATTATAGTAAAGAGCGATGTGGGTACAATGTATTAGTATTATTTTTTTATTGTTTAGACCAGGGCAATTCGCATCGAAGGAGTTGTCGTAGAAACTTCGAAAGTCATATATGGACACATTTTACACATTTGGGACATAAAGTGGACACATTTTCCAAAATTATTACGTAAAACAAATTACTTTCATAAACAAATGTCATTCATCACCAAGTGAGTGCTAAGACTTATGTTTACTTATTTTTTAAGCCCCGTGTTTATTGCTTGGAGATTCTTGCTCGTCCTCGAAAAAAACTCTCTAAAAAGGCCTTGGAAATTATTTCACTTGTAAATGGTATTATTGACCTGATTTTTACATGCCACGGTCAAAATAAAGGAACAAGCTGTCGCCTTTTTCATATAAACTTACTTCTGGCTTCCAAACGTCACACAAAAATCTCAATGAAAAGTTAACAAAATGAAACCTTTCGATTGTTGATTCCATTTTTTAGAGTTTTTGTTACAATTGGGCCGAGTCGCTCCTTACTTATACTTCGTTACCTCCAACTGTTTGATACAAAAAGCTTTAGCAAACCTTCATTGGCAAGACGTGCTGGTCCCAATTCTTGTGTATCTGGTTCAAGTTTACATGCTCCTGAAAAACCGAAAAAAGATTCAACAGGAACAACTTCCCGTTTTGGAGAAAAATGAAAATCTGAAGCCTCAAAACGTTCCTCATTATCACCATGCAAATCATATTAAGCCTCTGAAACAAATCATAAATAAGTCATATATATATATATATATATATATATATATATATATATATATATATATATATATATATATATATATATATATATATATATATATATATATATATATATATATATATATATATATATATATGTATATATATATATGTAAATATATATATATATATATATATATATATATATATATATATATATATATATATATATATATATATATATATATATATATATATATATATATATATATATATATATATATATATATATATATATATATATATATATATATATATATATATATATATATATATATATATATATATAGCAACATTAAAACTTAAAACAAACAGAAATTATTTCGTATATGAAAGGGACTGTCCCCTCCTCAATGCCTCGCTCTTTACGCTAAAGTTTGACTCTTTCTCACACCTCTATTTTTTTAAACAATAAAAAAAACTTTAGCGTAAAGAGCATGGCGTTGAGGAGGGCACAACCCCTTTCATATACGGAATAATTTCTGTTCGTTTGAAGTTTTAATGTCGCTATATATATGACTTTCGCTATATAAGTTTCAATGTCGCTATATATATGACTATATACTACTCCGTTATTTATTGTAATTTATGTTTGTAGTGGGCATCATTTATTTATCGATGCTGATTTGTGGTAGTTTCACGCTTAATAGATTATTTGATTTTATTTTTGCTTATTTTTGGTTTAATGGAGTTCTTTACTTTTCTTTAAAAAACTTATTTTGCGGAATTTTTTTTATATTAATTTCTGTTCGTTTTATATTGACATAGTCTTTTCAGGGAAAAAGAAAATAATGGTTTAAATATTTTCGTTTTTTAAGACTTTATAGTTTGGCCTGCTAATTGTATGCTTGAGAAAATTTTTCAGTAGTTTTTAACAACATACACCCTTTTAAAAATCTGAACACAAATAGTAGTCTTTAGGTTAGTTTCATACCTCCTCTAGTTGACCTGAAATAGAAAACTTGATACCATTCGCAAAAAAATCTGTTTACTTTCTTTGATAACTTGGATACACTTACGCTATTTCAATTTGGTTAAATTTTAAGAGCAGAAGTAACCCTGAAAGTTTGAACATAATACCCTCAGTCGTTCTTGGGATACCGATGAGATGCCTTATTATGAATTAGCATTAACACAGTGCATTTTGATTTAATCTTAAGGCAACATTTTGTTTTTAAATATAATGGGAAAATAGGAGGGTGGCGTGGGAGGGGGATTAGTTGCCCTCAATCACTTTAAACTATTAAAAAGGGCAGTAGCCCTTTCTATTTTCAATCGAATGAGCCCTTTTCGAAGTTTCTACGACAACTCCTTCGATGCGAATAGCCCTGGTTTAAACAATAAAAAAATAATACTAATACATTGTACCCACATCGCTCTTTACTATAATATTGTCAAGCCTTCCAATCACTTTTGACTATTAAAAAGGGCACTGACCCTTTCAATTTCCAATCGAATGAGCCCTTTTTGAGTTTCTACGTAAACGCTTTCTATAAACACCTTATATGCCCCCAGTGCATAAATTACAACTCTTGCCCTGAAGGATTTGAGGGGGTTGTCATCCTCAAAGATCTAATTTCCAGAACTTCGAACTACGTTGAACCAAATGGCTATCTCAAAATTTTGATTGGATGTGTTTGGGGAAATGGTGGGCGTGAGAGGGGCGTTAACTGCCCTCCCATCACTTCCAACTTGAAAAAAGGCACTAGCCCTTTCAATTTCCAATCGAATTAGCCCTTTTGAAGTTTCGCGACAAAGCTTTCTATAAGAAATTTATATGCTCCCAGGGCATAATTTACAACCCTTGATCTGAGGGCTGGGGGCGGGGCGGGGGGTCGTCATCCTCAAAGACCTAATTTCCAAAAAAATATCTATGTTGAGCAAAATTACTATCTCAAAATTTTGATTGGATGTGTTTGGGGAAATGGTGGGTGTGAGAGGGGGATTATTTGCCATCCAATCACTTCCAAATATTAAAAAGGGCACGAGCACTTTCAATTTCAAATCGAATGAGCCCTTTTTGAATTTCCTACGTAAACACTTTCTATAAAAACCTTATATGCCCCCAGGGCATAACTTACAACCCTTGCTACGAGGGCTGTGGGGGGGTTGTCATCCTCAAAGACCCAATTTCCAGACCTTTCAACTACGTTGAACAATATGTTTATCTGAAAATGTGGATTGGACTTGTTTGGGAAAATGGTGGGCGTTATAGGGGGGGTACTTACCCTCCAATTATTTCTCACTATTAAAAAGGGCACTAGCCGTTTAAATTTCCAACTGAATGAGCCCTTTTTGAAGCTTGTACGACAGCGCTGTCTGTTAGAACCTTATATGCCCCCAGGGAAAAACCTACAACCATGGCCCTGAGGGTTGTGGGGGGAGTGTCATCCTCAAAGACATAATTTACGGACCTTTCAACTACGTATAACAAAGTGGCCATCTCAAAATTTTGATTAGATGTGTTGGGGAAGCGGTGGGCATGAGAGGGGGGTTACTTGCCCTGCAATCACATTCGACTATTATAAAGGACATTAGCTTTTTCAGTTTCCAATTGAATGATTCCTTTTTTAAGTTTCTACGACAACGCTTTCTATTGAAAAAAAAACTCTTATTCCCTCAGGCCATAACTTCTAACCCTTGCCCTGAGGGCTTTGGGGGGAGTGTCATCCTCAAAAACACAATTTCCGGACTTTCTGACTACTTGGAACAAAATGGCTATCTCAAAATTTTGATTGGATGTGTTTGGGGAACTGGTGGGTGTGAGAGGGGTGTTAGTTATCCTCCAATCACTTTCAACTATTAAAAAGAGCACAAACCTTTCTAATTTCGAATTGAATGAGCCCCTTTTGAAGTCTCTACAACATCGCTATCTTTAAAAACTTTATATGACCCCAGGGCATAAGTTACAACCCTTGCCCTGAGGGTTCTGAGAAGGTTATCATCCTCAAAGACCTAATTTATAAAAACTTTGATTGGATGTGTTTGGGGAAAAGGTCGGAGTGAGAGGGGGGTTAGTTGCCCTCCAATGACTTTCGACTATTAAAAAGGGCACTAGCCCTCTGAATTTCCAATTGAATGAGCCCTTTTTCAAGTTTCTACGAAAAAGCTTTCATAAAAATTCTTTTATACCCCCAGGGCATACCTTAAAACCTTCACCCTGAGGGCTGTGGGGGGAGTGTCATCCTCAAAGATATAATTTCCGGATCTTTCAACTACTTTGAACAAAATGGCTATCTCAAAATTTTGATTGGATGTGTCTGGATAAATGTTAGGCGTGGAAGGGATGTTAGCTGCCTTCCAATCACTCTCGACTAATAAAAAGGGCACTAGCGATTTCAATTTCATATCAAATGATCCCTTTTTGAAGTGTCTACGACAACGCATTTTATAAAAGCCGTATATACCTCCAGGGCAAAACTTACAACCCTTGCCCTCAGGACTGTGTGTGTGGGGGGGGGGGGACCTCCTTAAAGACCTAATTTCAATAACTTTAAACGACGTTGAACAAAATGGCTATCTCAAAATTTTGATTGGATGTGTTTGGGGAAAAGGTGGGTATGAGAGGGGGGTTGGTTGCCCTCCAATCACTTTTGACCATTAAAATAGGGCACTATTCTTTTAAATTTCCAATCGAATGAGCCCTTTTTGAAGTTTATACGACAAAGCTTTCTATAAAATCCTTATATGCCCCCAGGGTGTAACTTACAACCCTTGCCTTGAGGGCTGTGGGGAAATTTCCTCCTCAAAACATAATTTCTATTTGAAAATCAATTACGCTGAATAAAATGGCTATCTCAAAATTTTGATTGCATGTGTTTGGGGAAATGGTGGGCGTGGAAGGGGTGTTAGTTGCCTTCCAGTCACTTTCGACTATTAAAAAGGCCACTAGCTATTCCAATTTCCAATCGAATGAGCCCTTTTCGAAATTTCGACGACAACTCCTTCGATACAAAGTGCCCTGGTATGGAAAAAAATTCGATAAGAAGTCCCCCAAAAATGTTTGGGGAATGGTGGGCGTGAGATGACGGTAGCTGCCTTCCAACTACTTTTAACTATTAAAACGGAAACTAGCCCTTTGCATTTCCAGCCGAATGAGCCCTTTTTCAAGTTTTGACGACGGCGCTTTCAATAAAAACCTTATATGCCCCCAAGGCATAACTTACAACCCTTGCCCTGAAGACTGTGGGGGGAGTGTCCAGCTCAAAGATATAGTTTCCGGACCTTTCAAGTACGTTGAACAAAATGGATATCTCAAAATTTTGACAGGATGTGTTTGGGAAAATGGTGGGCGTGGAAGGGGTGTTAGTTGCCCTCCAATCACTTTCAACTATTAAGAAGGGCACTAGCCATTTCAATTTTCCATCAAATGAGCCCTTTTTGAAGTTTCTACGACAACGCTTTATATGAAAACATTATATGCCCTAGGGCAAATTTATAACCCTTGCCCTGTATGCTCTGGGTGGGGTGTCATCCTCAAAAACCTAATTTCCAGAACTTTCAACTCCGTGAACAAAATGGCTATCTCAAAATTTTGATTTCATGAGTTTGGGGAAAAGATGGGCGTGAGAGGGGGGTTAGTTGCCCTCTAATAACTTTTGACCATTAAAAAGGGCACTAGCCCTTTGAATTTTTAATCGAATGAGCCTTTTTTGAACTTTCTACGACTACACTCTATAATAATCTTATATGCCCCCCAGGGCATAACCTACAACCCTTGCCATGAGGGTTTTGGGGGAGTGTCCTCCTCAAAAACATAATTTCTATCTGGAAATCAACTACACTGAGCAAAATAGTTACCTCAAAATTTTGAGTGGGATGTGTTTGGAGAAATGGTGGGCGTGGAAGGGGTGTTAGTTGCCTTCCAATCACTTTCGAATATTAAAAAGGGCACTAGCCATTCCAATTTACTATTGAATGAGTCCTTTTTGAAGTTTGTACGACAACTCCTTCGATACGAAGTGCCCTGGTCTAAAGGGAAAAAAATATAATACATTGTGCCAACATCGTTCTTTACTTAGGCACTGCTACTGCGCTGCTTATGATTGAGAGTTCAGGAAGACTGGCTACTTGTTATAGACACAAAAGGCAGAATTTCCGTAATAACTGCTTATTCTCTTTTATCGCTGGTTTATCAGCGTAAAAAAAATATACATTTGGATTCTCAGTATTTAATCAGGGACATAGGAAGGAGAATAGGACCTTTAGGCAAGTGGCCGACAGAATGTTGAAATTTCTACAATTTTCAAAATATAATGTTTTCCATATAATTTGAATGTTTTCAAAACTTTGTACCTTTCCTAAATGCCTGCCTCCGCCAAGATGAAAGTCCTACGCACGTGATTGGTAATGGTTCCAGAAGTTTTTACAGAAGTTAAAACAGTTCCAAAGAGTGATCAAGGTAGAAAAAAAAGATCAATTCAGCAATATTAAATAAAAGAAATATTAAATAAAAAAAAGAAATATTACCAAAAAACTGTATATAGATATTACCTTAACTTCATTGATGGATGAAGGAAATGGAGCTTTTTAAACGAAGCAAAGGATGGAACCTACCTTATAAAAATTTTAAGTCCAAATTAATAATTGCGAACAACTGCAGTAGCGGATACGCTGTTATTATTCGATTGACCTGTCAAACATTTCGTAGTAACGATCTA
>NC_142813.1:50605412-50629601 GCF_049724085.1 Artemia sp. Qi Xiang Cuo | reverse complement strand
CTGACATAGATTAAATTGGTTTTTGATTCTCTAGAATACGAACGAGAAAGAATCCAGAAAAAAATCAGTTCAAAAACAATCATAAATTAATTGCTTTAAAATCTACCAGACATCTTTGTAAGTAGCTTATCCCGAATTTAGAGACCAGCCCAAATAGTGTTTTAAAACTGGAAAATTTCCTCCTAAAAATGTAAAATTGAAGGGTTTAGATTTCAAACCTAAAAACGGAAAGTGGGGGACAAATTTCAAAAGCCGTCACTTTCAAACACACCTCAGATTCTTGGCACTTCATCGCCTGAATTGCTTCGTGATGAGTTGTAGCTGTTTGTCTTCGTTAATTGTTTTTTACTTTTTCAATATATCTGAATTTTATGACCTGAAGATCATTGATAAATTTAAAGCCGGGCTTCAGCAGCAGAATTTCCAGAATCCAATATTCCAGACTATTGTTTGACGTCTTGCAAACACCGCATCTGGAATATGACGCCTATCCAGAAGTACATCCAAATAATCCAAAAAAGGATTTTTGAACTTATAGGTTTCCGGAAAATTTAATCATCCTATGAAAACGAAAGAAAAGAGGAAAAGAGGACAAAAACAATAAAAAAGGAAAAAAGGTTGTGAAAATCGTACTGATTATCCTCCTATAGTAAAAATCGATGCTTGATGGATGCTTGATGGTGCTCTATTTATTGCAAGGGAAGGGCAAGGAGTTTTGTAGTATTCTTGTAATGAAGATACAGAAAAGTATTTTCACAATTTAGGGAGATGTTGAAAACACCCAAAAATGTATATTTCAGAATCCCCGACACTAATTAGCAACTCTGCTTGTAAATCTTGGAAATAGAGAAGGAATAGGGATAGGATAAACATGCCTTCCTTCCTGGCCCATAATTTTGGTTCTGAACTATTTCAGTGACCCGGTGTAGCCTAGCGTTTAGTACCACGTGGATGTGGAAAGGGTGGAACTAGAAACGTCCAAAGATATTCCTAGGACACAATTTAAGCTTTGGCTCTATTCTTGAAAGTTTATCTATCTAGCTCAACCACTATCCAAAATAGCAAAAAAAACGATTGTTCTTCATTTTACCCGTCGTAAAGTTTCATGTTTCAGCTTTATTTCCATTCCATGAAGAAGGTATAACGCGGTTTCTAGAATAGAAACAGATCTTCTCTAAACTAGACCTAGACTAGGTATTTTTATAGAACTTATATACACCATTTAATTTCATGGAATTTTTGACCGCTTAAAATCGGATATGAATACTTTAAAGGTCCTCTATAATCTCATATAATAATCGTCACGCTAACTTGCGATTTCCACGCCTGATTATTTTTCTCACGATATTCCACAAGGAAAAAAAAATAATGTTGACCTATATGTGCGAATGGATTTTGGGTTTAGTGAATGGAATCTGAGGAATGAATGCAGAGACTAAAATATATATCAGAAAGGTCGTTCGAAGTATTTATTTCCATGCCTTCCTCTCTGAAGCTATGATACCATTTCAAGACAGTATAGGTTAGATAATTTCGGAGACCACACTGCCTTTCCATGACGATAAATAAAAGTTCAAATAGGGATAAAATCCTTTTAATAGACAGTGTTTTTTATAACAGTGATAGAAATTCACAAAAATACCAGATATTTCGGTCACATATACAGTGACCGTCATCAGTAGTAAATAAAATAAAACAATTTAAAACAAAAGTTTATATACTAAATCAAATAACACTACATATTGTTTGAATCTCTAATTCTTTTCTATTAATTCTTAACTATTAAAAGTTCTAGTGCCCTATTTCAGTGACCAAAAAGAATGGAGGGCAACTAAGCCCCCTCCCACGCTCACCTTTTTCCCAAAGTCACCGGATCAAAATTTTTGGATAGCCATTTTGTTCAGCATGTTCGAAAAATACAATAACTATGTCTTTGAGGATGACCCCCACAGTCTCCGGGGGACGGTCTGCAAGTTATGAACTATGTCCAATGTTTACATATAATATTGGTTATTGGGAAGTATACAAAAGTTTTCTGGGCAAGTTTTTCTGGTAGTTGGGGAGGGGTCGGGTTTTACGTGGGAGGAGCTTTCCGCGGAGGAAGAGACATTGCTATAAAGGGGGCGTCGGATTCCCAGCATTATTTCAAAAATAATAATAAATTAAATAAAAATTCAATTTTTCAACTGAAAGTAAGGAGCAATACCAAAACTTAAAACAAAAAGAAATTAATACGTACATGATTGGGTTCGCCCTCAAGTCATTACCTCGCTCTTTGCGCTATTTTTTTTTTTTTAGTTTCATCAGAGCTATTTATTCTAATTAACGGCATTTGTGGTTAAAGGGCCATTCTTAGAAAACTGGAAGAAAATTTGAACTTTGGCGTAAAGAGCGAGGTATTGACTAAGGGTTACGTAAGTTACGTCAGATCAAATTTCATTTCATTTTAATTATTCATGTACGGTGTAACATGTTACATCTCATGTTACATCTCAAGGTTGTAACATGATAGGGGCTGGAATCCCTTCAACCCAATAGAAACCAAAAAGTTGTGCGGATTTTCAACTTATTTATATTTGAGTATTTCTCCCCCTACCTACCAATCGAAAGCATTATAGTACAACTTTTGTTAAAAATTTGTTGCAAAATTTTGGCAAACATATAACTAGTTAGCCAAAATTTGAATTCTTATAGAGAGAAACGGAAAAGATCTAAATTATTCTTTTCTTAACCAATGAAAAAGAATATGTAAAATAAAAACCGTCAGAAATGGTCATTATATAAATGACAGAAATTTTTGTTAAATATATAACATTATTTAGCAAGTGATATAACTAAGAAAGACTTTTTTAATAGTATTTCTTAACTAAGGAACCACGTTATATAGGTACTTTACCGTGTCCTGTCTTTCCCTTGTCACGTTTCCCCCTATATTTGTGACAATCCTTTTTTATTTGGATTGTCCCCGATCATTGCTTATATTCAACAAACTTCGTTAAACCCTGTTAAGTGTTAAACCTTGAAAAACAGCAAACAAAACTAATCACCTAAATGTTGCAACTCCTTTGGTACATATAACTTTAAAATCAGCAAGTTTAACGTAGCTTACTAATTACCATATAAAGCAAAACAAAATTCAACGCCTCCTAACGCAAATGGTTATGCTCGTAGTGAAATCAATGCCGGAGAAATTGAATGGAGGCTTGAATATTTTTTTTTTCCTGAAAGTCGTCTGATCAAAATTTTGAGATAGCCATTTTGTTCAGTATTGTTGAAAGGTACAATAGATATGTCTATGGAGATGACATGACCCCTCAGAACCACCAGAGGAAGGGCCGCAAGTTATGAAATTTGCCCATTGTTTCCATATGCGTTACATATGCGTTATTGTATAGTATGCGTTATAGGGAAGTATACCGACATTTTCAAAGGAAGGAAGGAGATCTTCTGGGGATGGATTTTCTATGGGGAGAATTTCTCATTGGGATGGAAGTTTCTGGGGGTGAAATTTTAAGGGGAAATTTTACATGGGGAGAATTTACCAGAAATTGTATACAGAATGTTTGCTATTTGTCTTTTTTCTCTTTGTTGATCCCATTGTACATGTTGAGACACTCTGAGGGAAGTTTTGAGCGGAGTTGGAATTCATTTGGGATAATTTTTTTTGGGGGGGGCGGGTATCTTCCACGGGAGAAATTTCCATGGTCGAATTATCACCAGTAGAAATTCTCCATGGAACATTTCTGGGGGATAAACTTTCCAGGGGGGGGGGAGTATTTTCCAAACAGGTATAGTCCCCAATGACCTTAAAAAGGATCAGAAACTAAATGAATATAAGTCTTTCTTCAAATAAAGTATGGTAAGGAGTATTTTTCAAGTAGAATCTTAAACAAAAAATATTCTGGGAAGGATTCGTAGCAGGGATGGAATTGTCCGGGGGTAAGTTCCCGGCGGAAAAATTTTACAAGGGAGGAGCTTAATATAGAGGAATTTTTCGTGGGGAAATTTTCCACAGAGGGGGTGGGTTTCCTGGGATTATCTGAAAAACGATCAGGAATAAATGCACAAACTAGTTTTTTCTAACGAAAGTAAGGAGTGACATTAAAACTTAAATCGTACAGAAATTATTCCGTATATTACTCCCTCCTTAATACCCCCCTCTCTATACTAATATTCAACCTTTTGTCTTTTTTTTTAAAAACGATTCTTGAAACATAAGAGCCGTACCATCCTTGGAGTAAGCCCACCCGTGGTGGAGAGGGGTGGAGCCACCCCCTCCATACACTTATTCGTGTCCCACGATGCATCCAACATACATGGTGAGATAGAACGTTTGTTGAACATGATCTAAAGAGCATATAGCAATGTCCTCAACGTTTTTACAGCCCATGAAAGCCCTGGGACAATGTTTGTAAGTTATGTCCCAGAGGCATTTTAGGTTTTATGGAATGGGTAGTCGCATAAACTTCAGATGGGGTTCATTTGATTGAAGTTTAGTGCCTTTTATAAGAGTCAAAAGTGATTTGAGTGCAACCCCCCCCCCCCGCACCTATCAGTTCCGAAAACCAGCATCCAATCAGAATTTGTAGACATTTATTTTATTCAGTCATTTTCAAAGATCCAGTAATAATGCCTTTGGGGAGATCACCCCCCAGAATAAAAGATAACCCAGATGAATTAGTGCTCTGCAATGTCCCTTGACTTCTGAAATGTTCCTTATGACATGCGCAAGAAATACTCTGATTGGCAAAAAGCTACCAAAAGAAGTGAAAATGCTGATTGCTGACCCTCATGCCGACTATATTTGTCAAGCGAAACTCTCGTAGGAAGATGAGCCTTAAGCTCCGACAAGTAGTTGTTTACTGTTTATATGTTTTTATGACTTTTGTGCTTTCACACTAGTTAATTTTTTATGGATGAACTAAATGAATCTTTTTCGTTTTCATTATATTCGATGTAAACTGACCACTTTGAAAGAGGTTTACCAGTCGTAAAAAAATTAATTTCTGCGATTTCAAGACGGACCTTTTATAGACAAAATATTGACATAATTTGCCTGAAAAAGACACATTTTTAGATGCTCAAGGGACATATTCATTAACCAAAAATTTGGCAACCATGGGCACAGCATACCAGTAAGATAGAAAAAAAAAATCTTGAACACCGAACACCACTGCCTGGAACGCAGACGTAGTGAAATCACCAAATCTTATGATAAAATCACCAACGGTGGCAACCCTAGTCATGTTAAGCCAAAACACTTTTAGATGAATGAAATTATTGAAAGCTGAAACCTGAAATCAGAGTTACCATTTTTCAAGGCACGTCAGATTTTCAAAAATTGTTCATTAAAAAAATACAATTGCAAAGAACATTTAATTTTGAATCAGATTTTGTCACCCGGAATGACGGGGTACGTACTTAAATGACTTATTTACTTTTCTTTTATTTTTAACAGCACCCCCAATAGTAGGTTGATTATAAAAAAACGATTGGTAGCTTTAAAGTAATAACTTGGATCAATTAGTTTATTCTGCAAGTATAAGTGCTTTCATGCTATACATCTTTTAAAATGTCTTGAGGGGCTAGCAACTTCAGTTTTAATTTACACATGGAATCAAGGAAGAAGAAAGTTTTGAGAAACAATCAAACAGTTCGTGGTAACGAACTGTAAGTAACCAGCGATGTGGCTCAATAGTAACCGCGAAAGTCTAAAAAACGGAATTTTGACATCAATAAATATATCGAAAGAATTTGCTTATTATGCTGATTCCAAATATATAAGATTCATTAAGTTTAGTGTTACTTATCAAAATCTACGAGCCTGAGAAAATTTGCCGGATTTTTGAAACAAGGGGGAAACACCCCCTACAATTAAATAAGTCACATATAGCGTATCCGAAGATCCTACTGTAGAAGTTTTAAGCTCCCATCGAGAAAAATGTGGAATTTTGTATTTTTTTGCCAGAAAAAGATCACGGATGCGTATTTATTTCTTTGTTGTTTTTTTTTTCTTTTTTTTGGCTGGTTTGTTTTCCCAGGGATGATCGCATCAGAACAACAGACCTAGAATATCGGGAAAGGACTAATTAAAACGGAAATTAAAAATTCTAGTTCTCTTTTTAAGTGACCAAAAAGATTAGAGGGTAAACTAGCCCCCCTCCCACGCCCATTCGCGCCCAAAGTCTTCCGATCAAAATTTGAGAGAGTCGTTGTGTTCAGCATACGGGGATTATGAATCATCCACTTTAAAACTAATTCTCTTAGTAAAGGATCGTTGGTATTTGGAAATTCAGCCGAAAGAAGATCATCAATTTCGACTTGATTACAGATTCAATCACGAGGACTCATGATCAATAGCAAAGAATCTAAGGATCTAAGAACTATGTATTTGAGGATGACTTTACCCCCACCAGCCCCGGGGGAAGGGGTGCAAGCTATGAACTTTGCCCATTGTTTACATACAGGCCTAGTATTTGATATTGGGAAGCATACGGATACTTTTCGGGGGGGGGGGTTTCTTCCAGAAGTGTTACATGGGACAAAGACATATCCAGGCGGTTAAGGGTTTGAACTCCCTGAAATCTTTATCCGACTCGTAAAAACCTAACACAGATGAAAATAAACACATTTTTTATGCGTTTTTTGATTTTTTTGTGAACCCCCCCCAAAACAAATAGTTTTTGACCCCCCCCCCCCCCAAAATTTTTTTTGATACGGCACTGCATGAGAGGATCTTTCCACGGAGGAATTTTTTGTGGGGCAAGGGATTTTCTATGGAGGAGGGTCTGGATTTCCAGGCGGTATTTAAAAATAATAAGAAATTAAATAAAAAAAAGTGGTACTCCTGTATTAAACGCACTCTTTTATATACTGCTAGTTTGGTTAATGCTAATGAAAAAATATAAAATAGGATGAATATATAATAGTTTAGAAACAAAATTTGGGCTATATATTTGCACCATAGGGGTGGGGGGGGGGGGGGGGGATAAAGCATAGTATATATTATTACGTAACCTAACCTAGCCTAGGTACCTTCTCCCCCCCCCCCCAATCCCAAAAAACAACACTTTAAATATCGTATACGCAATGAAAACCACTCTATACATTGTAGTACCCTATAGAGGTGTCTTAAATTAACACGCATAGAATGTGAAGCATTGAATATATTAAATGCGTAACCTAACCTAGGTCCCTCACCCCCCCCCCTAAACCACAAAAAAATAAAGATTAAATATTGTAAACAAACTTAGAAATCATTGTTTGCAATACAATTCTCTGTTGAAATAACCTTTTTGACTAGTTTATTTTATCATTTATCTTTCGTGGTTTAAAGCTAATAGAACAGTACCAAAGATTATTATTTTGATCTTTATAAAGTTTATTAAACGGCCCTTGTGTTTCATGCACAGTTTATATAATTATCATATAAGATACAGTTTATATAAGATAATTATATAAACTGTGGTTTCATTAGACATTCTCATAATTGGAACAGAACGTCAAACTTTAGCGTAAAGAGCGAGGTATTTAGGAGGAAGCAACTCCCGTCGTATTCGTAATAATTGTTTTTTGTTTTAAGTTTTAACCTTGCTTCTTACTTTCAATTGAAAAATCTTGTTTTTTTTTTATTTAATATACATATAAAGGAATTAGGATTTTATGGTAATTCCAAATTACTCCTTGTTTCTGCTTCTTTATTTCGATTATATGCGTTTTACTTATTACAAGTCTTTTCATGTGCTAGCATTTGTGATATAGTATTATCGAAAAAAATTTACACAAAGTTATATTATTACAAAATGTACATTTAAACTATTTGTTTTTCATCATTATTTGTGAAATACGATGAAAAGTTTGAAACTATTTTTGTCTAAAATGGTTATAAATATTTTGCGAAAACTAACAGTAAAGTATCGTCCTTCTCTTTTTCTTTCAAACAATTTTTGAAAAGCTGACGTGCCTTGAAAGATGGTAACTCTGATTTCGGGTTTCAGCTAGCAATAAAGTAATTTCACTCAACTAAATTTGTTTGCCTCATCATGACCAGGGTTGCCACCGTTGGGGATTTAATCATAAGAATTTGTGATTTCACTACGTCTGGGTCCCAGGCAGTGGTGTTCGGTGTTCAAGATTTTTTTTTTTTTTTCTATCTATTCCTCCTCAGGAGTAAGCAAGTCTTCATGCAGGATTACCATTTACTCAATAGAAAGTTCATTAGGGTTATATACTCAAATAAAGACAATTAAATTTCTTACCTATATTCATCACCATTAGAACTTATAGGCATTTTTCACATCAATCAGTTTCCTTTATCATTAAACTTGACCTTACGATCACGGCGGCTAAAGCGCAATTAAAGAACAAGTGGATTTCGCCCAGTGTTTCCACTTATCTTTTCAAACAATCTGTAGAATCTTGACAATTTTCGGGAGAAAATCGGGAGATGGCTCTCAGGATTCGGGAGAAAATCGGGAGATGGATCTCAGGATTTGGTAGAATTTCCAGTTTTTTGTATTTTGTATTGAGTTTTGGAGGTGTTCGAGCGATTTGAGTATAAAGTACCACATTCTAAATTTGGAGTGCAGATTTGCTGGAGCAAGCTGCACTTCCGGAAAGAAAATTTACCAATCAACGTTGTCAAACATGACAAAAGTAAGCAGCTAGAAGCTTGAAATCTATTTAATTTTGAAACTAAGTGCAGTTATATTTCATTCATTCTCTAAAGCTGTTAAATTAAGACATTTTTCTTCATAGACCCTTACTTTTTCTGGCCTTTTCAGATCCCACACGACAACCCACTAAGTTCAGGACTGAGACAGAAAATCCTGACGAATTACGGACACTACGTCTTTGATCATTGAGTCTGAGTTAAGTGGATAATTTTTTTTTACCATCATCCCCAGAGGTATTCACAAATGATAAAGAGAAAACGCAAAGTCGTAGCTCATTAGTATTGATATAACTGAAAAAAGTATAAGAAATTGCAAAACCTTCAGATACATATACAACATTACATTCATAATGTGTGTCTATCGTATGGCTTTTTAGCTGTGCTGGTAACTCAGCTGTGCTGGGATACCCTACTACTCCTTTTAGCCTCTTTCTGAGGGGCTGGTCAACCGTCAGTGTGTCTGCTGTAACTCCGTCTCGTTTCATTTCAAGTTTCGTCTGAATTGTGGACGCCAAAGTTACTGTTACCAGATGATTCCTTCTGCCTGTATTTATTTCTTGAGTAAGCTGAACAGTCTTTCTGAAGCTACGTTCGAAAATGGCAAGGAAAACAGATATTGCACAAACTTTGCTAAGTTTGGTTTCCACGATGGTCCCTTGCACTCAAAGCCGATTTCGAGTAGTCCACGGCTGTCAGAGTCACTGTTTTATCATCATTGGCACTATCATAATGTTCCCGCCATTCTTTGTCAATCGCACTTTTCGACTTTCTGTACTCGTTTTCATCCTTTCTTCGCAATTTTATGTTTCATAATACACTGACAGGCCCTGGCGGACTATATTCGTCACTTTCTGCTTACCCAGTCTTTCTTTATCAGTAAAATTCTTATGCGGCATATTTTTTCAGGAATGGGACTAACTTGTCAACCAGCAAAAATTGTAAATTGTTTTCAAAATGCAGCAATTGTCGTCTCTGTTTCTTGTGTTGGATTATTTGAAGCAAACCCCTTCGGTTCTACAGAGCAACTGCAGACAAATTCTAATTTTTGTCATATTTCTTTAAATTTGTAGTAATTCTTGATCCTTTTGAACCTAATGAATCAGCTGGACCCACATAGTGCTAGTTCCCATCTTCTTGGTGCAAGCCAACAACTGTGATTAGTTTATGAATTGAAAATAATTAGTTAATTAAAAACCTTGAAGGTGTTTAAATGATCAAAAACAGAAAACCAATGCAACCACTGTGGAATGGATAATGGGCAATGTTCATACCTATGCCAATAAATTCAAGTCGCAGTGCCTCAATTACCTGGGACGTTAGGAATAGTCCCTAAAAGACCACAGGCAATGGACAGGTAAAAAAAATAGAAAAGAATGACCAAAAAGCTAAATTTTCCGGGGATTAAGTTTTCTGGAGATTTTCGGGAGATTCGGTATCTACTTTTTTTGTCGGGAGATTGATTAGAAATTCGGTAGATCTCCCAAAAAATCGGGAGTAGTGGAAACACTGCTTTCGCCACATGTTGACCATCTACGCCTCCTCGCCAGCTAGAGTCGCCTAAGAAGTAGCCAAGGCGGAATTTAATTAATCACCACTAGGGTCGCCACCGTCAGTAGGATTATACTAGACCTAGTAAAAAAAAATCTAGTAAATTTAAATGATCTAGTAAATTTTCCAAAAACTAGTAAAACTTCTTGATTTAAATTAAACGAAACTTTTTTTTTATTTTCAAGGATTTCAGGGAAAAAAACTGTCTCATATTTAAGATATTTTACAATTTTTGCTCGCTTCCAATTTAAGATGCGTTCACTCAGTCACCTGTTTCCATAAACAGACACTTCACTACTTGTATCTCCAGGTCAAAAAAATCATCTTTTTCTGCATCAAATCTTAAAAGCTAAAAATGAAACTTTAGTGGATGCTTGCATTCGTGATGACTGGGAATCTATTGGAAAAGCCACCCAAAACAAAAACCACCCAAGGTGATTAGGTGAATCTCCTCATTCTGAATAAGTTATCTTTTTTTTCAGAATTTCATAAAAGGATTCATTTTACTCGTAGATAGAAAGTTTACCATCCTTTCATCCTGGGGTAGAACTGACGTAAATAATAACATCTGTGGGTTGGGGCAATTGCGGGCGAGGCACTCGCAATTGAGTTAAGGTCTAAATCTATGATATAGGTTTGATACATTAATAAACATTTATTGTTGTCAGATATTAAATAATCGTCCCATTGTTTATATTTGAGTCTCTTACTAAAATGGCTGCTGACGACTGTGCTAGGTGAATGCCGTGAACTTGAGTGCTTCTTCTCTTCTGAATGAGATGACATATGGTTTCAGTCAGCACAGGGGCGGATCCAGGATTTTTTTTAGGGGGGGGGGGCAAAATAGGTGGATCCGATAAAATTGCGTTATGAGCAACTTTAACTAACGCAATCTTTTGTTTGCGTTAATTAAACGGAAGAAAACGATCTCGGGGGAAAACGGTTCTCCGTCACGTTTCACAGTTGGACCTCGAAAATCCATGCAAATTTTGGAAAGCTCTGTCCCTTTTTAAAGACGCTGCTGGAAATGAACTGTTTCCATACTTGCCAAAGTACTTTCTTACTCTCTGCAGCTTGCCTCATTCAAGTGCTGAAGTAGAGAGACAGTTCTCGATTTTGTCCGTCATAAAAACAGAAAATTAGAATAAGCTAAATATCTCAACTGTTTCGGCCCTTATGAAAAAAAAGGAACTTGTCCTCAGGTCGTCAAGTGGAGTCCATGACAGGGTGATCCCCAACGATTTGACTCGGGCTACAATGAAATGGAAACAGGTGGATCCCTTGAGTCAGAATTCCACAGTAGTCAATGCTTTAAATTAATATTAGGACGAGGACGAGTAAAGCCTTTTAAGTCCGAATTTTTTAATTATGACTACATGTTTTTCTTTTTACTATTGAATTTGTATGATTTACCTGAGCTGAAGACTATTGACAAAATGGTATTTTTTAAACTAATTAGCCTATTGTATGTTATATAAGTTTTCTTTTTCTTGGCAGCCCTAGTTCAATATGATGTGTACTTTTTCACTTACATGATTTTACAAATAAACCAGGAGCGAATTACGTCGTTTATATTTTGAAATGACAAAGATTGAATTGGTTTTTGATTATCTAGTAAAAGAACGAGAAAGAATCCAGAAAAAAATAAGTTAAAAAAAATAATAAATTAATTTCTTTGAAACATTTCAGACATCTTTGTAAGTAGCTTATCCCGAATTTAAAAACCAGCCCAATTAGTGTTTTAAAACTGGCAAATTTCCTCCTAAAAATGTAAAATTTAAGGGTTTAGATTTCAAACCTAAAAACCGAAAATGTGGGACAAATTTCAAAAGCCGTCACTTTCAAACACACCTCAGATTCTTAGCACTTCATCGCCTGAATTGCTTCGTGATGAGTTGTAGCTGTTTATCTCGTTGATTGTTTTTTATTTTTTCAATATATCTGAATTTTTTGACCTGAAGAAAATTGATAAATTTAAAGCCGGGCTTCAACAGCAGAATTTCCAGAATCCAAGATTCCAGACTATTGTTTGACGTCTTGCAAACACCGCATCTGGAATATGAAGTCTATCCAGTAGTACATCCAGATAATCCAAAAAGAAAATTTTTGAACTTGTAGGTTTCCGGAATTTTCAATCATACTTTGAAAACGAAAGAAAAGAGGAAAAGAGAAAAAAAAGAAGAAAAAAGGAAAAAATATTGTGGAAATCGTATTGATTATCCTTCTCCAGTAAAAATTGATGGTTGATGGTACGCTCAAATTTTTTTTTTTGAGCATTTAGTAAAAACAGATGCGATCTAGTAAATTTTTCCTCTCCGATTTAGTAAGTTCTTCGAGCTCAGGGTGGCAACCCTGAATAGGGCAAACAAGCGACAAATTTTAGTAATATGGGACATATTTTGCAAATTTATGTCATTTAATAGAATATTTCCCCCTGGATACATATTTTTGTAAAAAAAAATGGTCATATTTCCCCCAATTAGTATTAAAACTACATGCCTAGCACTAAATTTACTTAACTACTTATTTTCTACTAATTTTTTACAAACGTATCTTTTTTTTGACAAACGTTATTATTTTTCGGAGTTGCTTGCTCTTTCCCGCAGACAACTATTTGCAAATGCTCTTGGAATTCTTTACAAGTTGGTATTCTTTCATCTATAAACGATTTTATTTCTCCTTGCTTTTACGTTACAGTCAAGATAATAGGCAAGCAGGCACCTTTTTAGTTAACAATCGCTTCCGACTTCCAATATTCAGGCAAAACAACTATCTATTTATCAAGTATTACTAACTGAAAATGAAAAGTTAGCAAAAGAAAAAAATTAGATTCTTGATGATCTGGAATCAATTTTGATATCAATAGATGTACCAAAAAATTAGTTTATTTTGCTGATTCCAAATATATAATATTTTTTAAGTATAGTGTTACCCATTAGTGGGCGTGAGAAAATTTGCCAAATTTTCTATAAAGGTGAAAAACACCCCATAAAAGTCAAAGAATTTTAATGGAAATCACGCCATCAGCTTCAGCGTATCAGAGAACCCTACTGTAGAGGTTCCAAGCTCCTATCTATAAAAATGAAATTTTACAGTGTTTGCCAGAAGAAGCATCACGGATTCGTGGTTATTTGTTGTTGTTGCTTTTTCCAGGGGTGATCATATCGAGCCAATGGTACTAGAATTTCGTTCAAACGAAGATTCAAAGATCTAATCTCCTTTTTAAGTGACCGAAAAATTGAAGGACAACTAGCCCCCGTCCCACGCCCTTTTTTTTCCAGAAATTCGTCTGATCAAAATTTTGAGATTGCCATTTTGTTCAGTATTGTTGAAAGGTACAATAGATATGTCTTTGAAGATGACATGCCCCTCAGAACCACCAGAGGAAGGGCCTCAAGTTATGAAATTTGCCCATTGTTTACATATAGCATTTGTTATAGGGAAGTATACCGACTTTTTCCAAAGGAGGAAGGAGATCTTCTGGGGAGGATAATCTATGGGGAGAAATTCCCATTGGGATGGAAGTTTTTGGGGGGTCATTATTTTGTAGTTTCCCGTATTCTCTCTATATACACTCTTTAGTATGTCATTTTATCCTGCAGTCGACAAACAAAATTTACCCCCCCCCCTCCTTAAATTTTGATCAATCATTATAATCATTTCCTAGTTTAGAAAGCAACGGCTAAATGTGCTATAAAATAGTTGAATAATCATAAACGCTTGTGGCATATCACCATGATGTCGCCAAGGGGATGTATGTATTTTATAAACGATTTTTCTTTTTAATGAGAAAACATTAATTTTTTCGGACGCACATCAAGCAAAACTTTAGGCCCCCCCCCCAAAAAAAAAATAGATAAACAACTTGCCTAAAATAAGTAACCAACTACCATAAATCTAGACAAGCTACCATAAATCGACACATCATGTTAGATCGGGTACTTGAAAAAAAAATTTCGACCTTAAGAGCGGGAGGTACCCCTAAAAATCCCTTAAATCCACCCCGCCCGTTCCAAAAATGAAAAAAAAAAGTATAGTACACCGTCTACTGATATTGGCAACCAATGTAAACAGCAAAAATGTAATGTAGACGCACCTTAGCAAGCTTTTGATTTATATGCAATTTTTTTTTTCTAGGAACGAAGCCAAGTCCTTATCAACACCCAATCTGGGCTCAATAAGCAGCAACCGTAAGCTATATTACAGGTGTCCAAAGGAAACACATGCGTCTTTTGAAACCTAAAACTACGTGTATTAGAAAACTAAATGCAACACTTGTACCAGATGGACAAAGGTTTATAGAAATTAGAATGGCACCACTTGTATCATATGTAAATATATAGTAACATTACTCAGTGCATTTGCTTACATGCGACATAGTAATATTCTGTGGGAGTTTCATGTATAACCATGGACATCACCATTAAAACTCCTTCGAATCTCGAGATATTATTTGTAATTTTTTGATGATGTGTGTATTCCGTAACATCAATATCTACACAGAAGGGGGGGGGGTCTTTCCACGTTAAATTAATAAAAAAGACAAAAATAACATTAGAAAAATTAACCAAATTTAATTGGTAGAAGGGTCGGAAATCCTGCACGTAACCCAGCAAGAGGAAAACCTAGAAAAAATTTCCAGGGTTGTTAATAAAATAATGCCTTTTATTATTTTTTTAACCGGTACCAATCACAGTCTTTGGCAGTAAATACACTGTCCTTGGAGGAAACTAGGGCTTACCACTTCGCAGATAATCAAATCCCTATGTAATAAAGAAAAATTTACGTATTGGAGACACTTCGAACTCTAGAGGCCGGGGATTCAGCCACCTCAGGCAGTGTAATGAGGAGTAGCCCCCATAAACCCTTTGAATGAGCCATATATTTTTGTTTGTTTTTTTGGTAAGCATTAGTAAAATCTCATTGTGAATGGGCCTCAAGCTCGAAGCTCGTCTAGATTTATGGTAGTTGGTTGCTTATTTTAGGCAAGTTGTTTATCTATTTTTTTTTTGGGGGGGGCCTAAAGTTTTGCTTGATTTGCGTCCGAAAAAATTAATGTTTTCTCATTAAAAAGAAAAATCGTTTATAAAATACATACATCCCCTCGGCGACATCATGGTGATATGCCACAAGCTTTTATGATTATTCAACTATTTTATAGCACATTTAGCCGTTGCTTTCTAAACTAGGAAATGATTATAATGATTGATCAAAATTTAAGGAGGGGGGGGGGTAAATTTTGTTTGTCGACTGCAGGATAAAATGACATACTAAAGAGTGTATATAGAGAGAATACGGGAAACTACAAAATAATGATACACCTCAGTAAGGTTGGGTCCAAATACGATTGTGTATATTAGTAACAACAGGATTGAAAACCAAATAGCAGAAATAACTAAGGGTCGTTCAAGTAGACAAATGAGGAAAATTATAGAATTATTAAAAATGATAAAGAACATTTAAAACGCAAGATTTTGGAAATTTTCTCATCTTGATTCCCAATGTGGTTGGTTCTTCGAAGCAGGCACGTAAGACGGACTTTATACCAAGAGTGCATAATATTTATAAAGGGAGCACTAACTAAAAAAAATAAACACCGAGGTACAAGGAAATTATAAGATATTATAGATAAAACTTTTAAAATCTGAAAATTGGGAAGGAACACGAACCACCAGCTTATATGCGTGCCTGCCCCGTAGTCTGTAGTCTATCTTGGGGCCGTAAAAAGGGGAGGGAACTCGACCCCCCCCCCCCCAAATCCCAAATTTTTTTGAATGTTTGTTCACTTCTTATTCATATCATGAAAATAAATGTTTGTTTTTTAATACTGTCCCCTCCCCGAATACATATGTATTATTGGCTCCTAAAAAATGTTGTAATACTGGCCTCAAAATATAGATTCCTGTGTATGACCTGATCTGTCGTATAGGGTATATTTGTTCACAAAAGTTTCAATAAATTTGTCAGAAATCATCTTCCTATCTATAATTCCAAAATCGATGATGGCTCATATCCGGCTAGTCAAAGGCTTCCTGTCAACTTAAGGAGCTTCAGCAGCCATAGAGTTCTAACAAACACTTGCCAATGGAATCCATGAAAGTCATATATCTGGCTTCCAACTCATTGGAATAGTCATGAATAGAGGAAATTACTTCAAGGGGTGGGAGACTGCCACAAATCCGAAAAAAAGCCAAAACAGTCAAGCTAAAATAGTCATTTTAGTTCATTATTAACGCGATTCTTGAGGATACCGGTTAGTTTGCTTTGACTAGTGATAGAATATAGCATCTCACCATGGATGTTCAAGAATCATTTCGGATTGTTGGAAGGGCTACAACACAACTGAGCTGGAATAAGCAGGTTTTAATCATTCGGCAGTGAACCACAAAAATAATTTTGTCGACCCAGAAACCGGTGCCTCTACCCAAAAAGTAGAGAGACTGTGGGGTTCCACAAAGTGGAGGAACAACCAGCACCGAGGTACATCCTACCATCATTTACATGAGTACATGTGGCGGGCGGGAATAAGGACAGAAGGCCGAGTTAATTTTAACGCGGTTCTTGAGGACATTTCTGCGTTCTGAGAGCATATTTCCAAATTTTAGTTTTCACAATTTTGCTAGTAAAGTATTCTATTTTCATCATATTTTGTTGGTTTTTTTTCATTAGGTTAAATAGGTTTGTTTAGGTTAAATAGGTTTGGTTAGATTAAAATAGGTTTGTTTAGGTTACATATTTAATATGTGCTATGCTTTGCTCCCCCCCCCCCCCCTAGTGTGCAAATATATAACACAAATTTGTTTCTAAACTATTATATTTTCATGATAATTTTGTTTTATTTCATTAGCATTCACCAAACTTCACTTCTCGAGTGTGTTTTATATAATAGACAAGTACAAAAAAGTATAAGAAATTATGTATGTAACGAAGAGAATAATTTCTAATTTTCTTTCTCTAGCTTCGGCCTATAGTGCATAAATAGAAGGCCCAAAATCAAAACATTTATATTTTTAAACAGTCTTTAAATAGGTGAAACGCACTGGACTGTTGGCCTTTTGGCATCAACTGTTGGCCTTTTGGCATCAACTGTTGGCCTTTTGGCATCAACTGTTGGCCTTTTGGCATCAACTCTTACCTCCTGGAAAACCGATCCGAAAAACAACAAGTTTCTCCTTAGTTAAAGTTCAAACTACAATTGCAAAAAGCTTGATTTAGTCCCATAGGACTAAATCATTTTGGACAGCCAAGGTGTACATACACCTCGACAAGGAAATGTCGGAGTGTAGATGACACAGTAGACAGAATGTACAAATGATGACAGTGATAGATGGTGACTCCGCGACACAAGTATCATCTTTACCAAAGTGCAATGTTCTTTTCTCGATTTTATCCGTTACGGGGGTAGAGGGAGGCTCAAACACATACACCGGATTTTTCCACGGAGCTGAAATTACACGGAGCAATGAAATTTTATCCCTCCGTTAAGAGCAAAACGGTTTGCTCCATTAAAAGCAAAACAGACAAATTTTATGAATATTTTACGAAATTCTGGAAAAACATACAAATCATGAGATTCAGAAGGGCTCAAGCCACCATTCTGCACAAGGGTCAAAAGCAGCCTTGGAGGTTTTTTGGGGAATTCTTCAGCCCCTATCTGAGTGCAGGCATTTTATGCCCCTCTACTTCATCTTATTTCATTCATTTTGCTTGCTTTTAACTTTCCTTTTTAATTTACTTCTTTCTCTCTTGATCAAAATACTGAAATTGTGATTTCTTGATACCCAAATAACACGCAGAATAAAACCAGGGGCTTGGGCACTATCTTTTAAAGATGTACCCACTTTTTTGCCACCACCTCTGCCCTTGGCCCAGTATTTTGTTCCCTCTAGTCCTTTGTTTTACATCCTATTTATTAGTCCTAACTCTAGCACACACAACCTGACCTAGTGCATGGTTTTGAATGTGGAAAATTATTCGTAATGACGTTATCGTTGAACATGTATTATCATGTTTCTTTTATTTGAGCCCCCCCCCCCCTCCGTCCAAAGTTAAGATTCCTTGGGAAATTAAATTGGGGCTGAACACCTCAAGGCCACATAATTTGTAAAACCAATGCGGTATCTTGATAATAATGATAATTGGGTTTATTAAAAAAAAAAAAATGTATATCGCAAGAATACACAGAGACTATAGCCTGTAAGGGACTAAACACAATACAATATGATATCAACAAAAGCAAATCAAGTAAAATAAGAAGAGAGGAAGGAGAAAAAAAAGACGAAAGAAACTAGACTTCTCAGCCTCAGACACCCAAACAACATAAAAACGTCAAAATCCAACAAATACACTGCCACCCATATACATTATACACTGCCACACAAATACACTGCCACCCATAAAAAAGACAAGAAAAGACAAAAAAAATAAGACGGCTGAAAAAGTAAAGTCAAGGGGTTGAGCGCTATCTTTAAAAAATACGCAGAACTTAGTGCCACCCGTGCCTTTGGCTCTGAACTTTGTGCCAGAATCTCCGGTTTTGCGTCCATTCTTTCAATCCTGAGCAGCGTTCCCAACGGTGGTAAAATTACAATTGGGAGATCCTTGTACAATACGTATTCGGTTTCATAGAATACAACACAATAATTTGTACAATACGTATTCGGACATTTTATGATACATTCCAAAATTTCTAGTACATTTTAGTATATTTTGACTGCATTTGCAAGGGTAAGTTTCACTTTTTCGCAACTTTTGTTGAGGTGGCTAGGGCACGTTGGGTGGATGAAGGATGACAGATTGCCAAAGATTGTTCTTTTCGGCCACCCGTCTAGGGCTAAAAGGAAAGCAGGTCATCCTCGTCTGGGGTGGGAGGACGTCATAAAGAAAGATTTAAAGAAAACGGGAACTTTGTGGGAGGGTGTAAAAAGGGAAGCTTTGAATAGACTGGGATGGAGGAGGACCGTGCGTAGCTGTGTTGGCCTCAGGCGGCTTGGTGCTGCGGTGAGTTTTTAGTAGTAGTAGTAGTCTCCACTAATCAACTCTTAGGGATATAATCAACAGATCAGGACTGTTCCGTCGGAAACAAACATGACACACACACACACTCACAAAAAAAAAAAAAAAAAAAAAAAAAAAAAAAAAAAAAATCTCGAAGAATTTCGAACTAAGCATCACACGAGGAAACTGTGCTTAGACTCGCCTTTAAAGTGAGGATGGATGAAGAAGAGAGCGGAAAAGGCTGCTTGTTTTTCAGTCTGTTCTAGTATTTTTGTCGGTTAAATGGAAGCTGAATGCTATAATTGTGCCATAAAAATATTTTGTGGTACAATTTGGACAGAAAAGTGCTGTAATTTATCTCAAAGCGTCGGCATCGCTGGTCCTGATTCAGGCACAGACGACATGACCTAGTAGGCTATATTGGCTCCTTTAAAGAAATCAGTAGGAATAAGTAAATGTTTCAAATACCCTTTGGAGCACTATTTTTTGGCTCCAGATTGTCGTGTTGAATTCAGGTGGAGACTATCTATCTCTATTGACCATGGCTAGAAATGGCTAATTAATAATGGCCCAAAATATATTTTAGCAAAATTTTTATGAAGAAAGGAGGTTCATTTTCTGCCCCTACCTTTGGGTTCATTACACCTGTCGTGTATACCAGAGTGAGGACCTAAAGAATGGCCGTAGAACCGGAGGCTTGGGGCATCCTATTTTCCAAAATAATCAAAATACAATTTGGAACACTAATTTTTGGTTCCATATTTTCATGCTAAAGTGAAATAGAAGTTATCTACTTTAATCAATTATGAGTAGAAAGGCTGCAAATGGCTAATCGATCATTGCCAAAATGTTGTGTTTTGATTTTGTGATTATGGAAGCTAAAATTTTACCCGTAATACATATCCTTCATTTCGACTGTCATAACTAAAAGTGCAAAATATGCCATTTTTGTAACTTTTCAGGAGAGTCAAAAACGGGAAAAGTTTGTCGGTTGTGGTCGCTCTGAAGGATAAGGCTAATGGGGATAAAGGGAACATATTCTAAACCACCTTTTTATGCTTATTTCCGGTGGTATAAATTAGATTCAAGCATTTCGAGCGAATTCAAAATTCTTCCATTTTATGGCGTATGTCTCCTTTTTCCTTGAAAAAAAAAGGAGACACGTGCCAGCTCCCCATGTTACAGCTCCATAAGATGATCCTCTTCTGTCATTCTGAATTGCAACAAGACCTTATAAAAAAGAGACATACATCGCTTAGAGGCTTACGTTTCTTTTTATCTTCGTAATGGTACAAGATATGAAAATTCTGACTGTACCATTCGATTTCTCGTGCTTAATTTGCACATGACACATGCATAACTCATTTTCGACCAAAATGGCATATGTCGCACTTTAATTATCACAGCCGACTTTTTATTTGAGCTGGTGTCGTGTGGCCGAGACCAGAGTCAAAACCTCTAGAATGGTTGCAAAACCGGAGGATTAGTGGGAAACAGGGCCTTCTGTTTTGCAATACAGTCAGAATACAATTCGACCACAAATGTTTGACTGCATATTTTCACAGTGGCTTTAATTAGAAGCTATTTATCTATCGATCATGGCTAGAAAGGGTGTGGTTAAGTCTTTTGGACAACTCGCCTTTTAAGTAAAATTATAACGGTTGTCCCAGGAGTAATAAGTTCGGCCCTTAATAGAAGCGGCAAGAAGCTTTAATGCGAAGATCAAATTTTAAAAAGCAGCTTCTTCCTTAAATTGTGGAATTATTTGACGTAAGCTTGTCCAAAAAATAAGGATAATTTCGCTTCATTTGATAGTGAAGTTATATTAAAAAAAAAAAACTTTTGCAATCTTTAGTTTACTTACGTATAAATACTAAAATTACTTGACATACTTTAAAATGTAAACCATTAGACCGGGTGTCTTTAACCCGAAATTTCTTCACATAAAAACAATAAACAACCTTAAAACTCAAAATTTACCCCCTCCCGCCTCAAATTAACTCCAGTGTATATGCTCGGTGATGTCCATTTTGCACTTAGTAGTACAGACAAGATCGAAAAGTTAAACAGGAAAATTCACGTAAGACAGGTGCGTAAGGAGGGGACCAAAGTAAATGATCCCCCAAGACATACCATTATAGAGATTTTTCTCATATTCTCACTATAAATCACTTGTTTTTGATCTTTTGACATCGCCTGTTTCCTTTTTCAGAAATAATTTCCAGTGTAGATAATTTTGGAGACTACACTGCCTTTCCATGATGATAAATAAAGGTTTAAATAGGGATAAAATCTTTTTAATAGACAGTGTTTCACAAACAGTGATAAAATTTCACAAAAAATACTAAATATTTTGGTCTGACGACGACGTTTACTGATGACAGTCACTGCATATGTGACCAAAATATTTTGTATTTTTTGTTAAATTTTATCACTGTTTGTGAAACACTGTCTATTAAAAGGATTTTATTCCTATTTAAACTTTTATTTATCGTCAAATTCCAGTGTACAGGCGAGGCACACACTCAAGTTTTTAAACCCGCTTAAGCCAGTTACGTCAATTTTACTTCTCTTTCGAAGGTTGTCATATGGTAACCATTGGAGGACTTTCCCCAATCCCTCCAGCGTTAAAGTATGAGGACACCAATCAATAAAAAGTCCTACCAACGTGTTGCAAGTTGTTCAGAGATATAGGCCTACACGCTGCATTTATCGCTTCCAAGCGTAAAGGGCCAAACAGACGTAGCGCTGTCTTCCATCATCTTAAGAGCTTACACTTGCGAAGAATAAGTATTTATGCTGTGTTTTTTTTTTGCGAAGATTTTAAAATTTGTAAAGCATAGCTTTTAAAGATGAAAGTTGGCTAGACTACCAATCAATAAGCATATAAAGTAAGACTGGACAGGTTTAAACCTTTACACACTTTTTAATGTTAAACCACTTTTTAAACCTTTACACACATTTTCAAGTTAATTGAGTCTGACTCTCAAGCAGAAATAAGCGATAAAAACACCAAAAAAGAACTTTAATTCAGAACAATTCCTTGGTCAAAACCTAGCTTAAAATACGCTTGTGCAGAATAGATACGGCCGGTTTTAGCTTGAAAAACGCAGAGTCTGTCCGGCCTTCAAGTATCAAGGATATTAAAATAAAAATGTTGGTCCCATGGTTTCATTTTTGGTCTATTCATACATAAACACCACGATTTTCTAATATTATTCTTTTGGTTGTTTCAAAATTATGAAAGCTTTTCGTCCGTAAAAATTTAAACATTAAAAATGTGCTTATTTCCAACGACAACTAGACCTTCAAAGGAAAGCAAAAAATTCTTAACATATATACATATCTTGAAATTTTTGCTTTCAGATGAAATGAGATCTGATCAGATTTAATTTTCGTGGTTCTTTGCACTTTAAGAGTAGATTCTTGTCCTCCTGTTATTGTTCGGCCAACTTATTTTTTGCTGTCCCTAATCATTTATTTCTCACGCAATGATTAAGCATCGCTACTTTATTAGATTGTCAATCAAAGTTGTTTCCAATCTGTGATCAGTTTTTAAGTTTTAGCTGTAATAGTCTGTAACAATAAAGATATTTATGCGACCTAGTAAAGGACGAAACGCGGCACATTGTAACCAAAATTTAAAAAATTAAAAACACTTTTAAAATTAGAAAAGACGTTTAAAATAGTGGCAAATGAGAAAAATTATCATTACTAGCTGATCCAAGAATGGCAACCATTATCTAAAACAGTCTAAATAGTAAAATGTTATTTTGAGAATAAATTTAAGAGAATTTCGAAAATAGCTTGAAACCCCCCAAAAATGGCGTTAGATCGAGACAAAAAAGTAAACCATTAGAATCGCCATGGCCAATTACAGGAAATCACAGTCCCATGGCTTGAACAATACTGAAAATCACTTTTTTTGCATGAATAGCACTGATGTGTCCTCTTTTCTTATTTCGGTACTTATGTATTATACCGCCAACACTCAAGAAGTGAAGTTAGGTTAATCGTAATGAAAAATACCAAAACATGATGAAAATATATACTTTAGAAACAAATTTTGGATATATATTTACACATTAAAGGGGGGGGGGAACCTAACCACCCCCACCACCTATAATGCGCAAATATATAGCCCAAACTGTATAATTCCAATGTATTCTGTCACCCGCTACTTGTGTTCCACTGAGCGTAAGCTAATTGTTTCTCAATACAGACAGATAAATTGGTTTGTTCTCGAATTTTACACAGTGTAAACATGAGTGTTGGCGGTATAATACATAAGTAAGTACCCTTATTTTTTTTTTCACTGCTAGTGGGGCCCTTGAACATCGTAGAGAGCTGTTTAAGGGCTCATCAGTAGTAACCTAGGTGCTGATCCGAGTAGTGATTGCGTAATTTGTCTTACCTCTCACCTGAGGCATGAATATACAGTGTAGTCTAACCGGTACATTGGCTTACCACGGGTCAGTCACCTATTACTACGAACGGTACTTGCCTTAGCAGACGGGTTTTCTGCTAAGAGTATATAAGATTGAAAAGGGACAAGGAAACCTACGCCTGAGGCATGAATATACAGTGTAGTGTAACCGGTGCATTGGCTTACCACGGGTCAGTCACCTATTATTAAGAATGGTACTTGCCTTACCGGACGGGTTTTTCTGTGGTCACACCCATTTTTTGGGGTCCATCGTTGAGAGATTGGTGGTTAGTCTATATACAGTAACTTGAATAGTAGGGTTTTTTTTTTTAAAAACTCGATGACGTATGATTTACTCAAGCAAAAACTCTATAAATTTTAATACACTAAATTCCAAATTTCATTATGTTTTAACACATTGATTATAGTATATTACATATTATTAACTTTGAAAACAATGGATTCGTCAATTTTCAATGTGAGTACACTTTCATTTTGTATTTCCAAAAAAATAAAATAAAAAAAAAACGTTTACACTTAGCTA
>NC_142813.1:50543999-50604912 GCF_049724085.1 Artemia sp. Qi Xiang Cuo | reverse complement strand
AATACAAATGGAAACCCGTCAAACGGGTATTTGCAAGACATAAATGGATTGCAAAGCGTGATTGCTTATTGCGTTTATTTAAACTGTTGTTTTTTGGGTTTAGGGGGGGGGGTACCTAGGTTATTTTAGGTTACGTATTTAATATATGTTTTGCTTTACTCCCCCCCCCTAATGTGCAAATATATAGCCTAAATTTGTTTCTAAATTATTATATATTCATTCTATTTTATTTTATTTCACTGGCATTAACCAAACTTGACTCTTTTTGTGTATAGCACTGTGTTATATATAATGCATAAGTACTGTTATAAGCTATAACCGACTCCAGATATTTTCAATATACCGACTCCAACTCCGTCTCCATTCAGCAAAAATTGACTAAAACCCCGACTCCATAGCCCTGTTTTGGGTCCAAATCTGGCATGTAGGAATGGTCGTGCGTTCAAGTCCCGGCCTGTAATCTTTGATCTTTTTAAATGTCTCCATAATGATTGTACACTTTAACTTGTTTGTTGCTGTTCAGACGAATTGGGGTTCCGTTGCAAAAGTAACCGACGTATCACCGTGAAAGTATCGACGTTCATCACCGACGTAGGAGGCAGGCCATGGTCTAAGCCTCCTGAAACCTCATTGGTACGGTTTGTCAAGGGTTTTATATAAATTCCCAGATTTGAAATAAATTTCCGCATACGCGCCTTGCCTAAGTACCCATAATTTTTTCATCCTGTTTTTTTTTTTTTAACTTTTTCTAGTGTGAACCCTCGACAGTCATCACGGGAGGCACCCCTCCCTTCCCCGGTATGTAGATTTGCCTCTATTTCAACTTCGAGCACTGTGCTAAACCAATCAGAAAGAGAAGTTGCTTCCAATAAATTTCACTTTTCTTCGGCATCATACACCTGTCAAAAGGCTACAAAATACAAGTGTACGTGAAGGCTACTGCGTTTCTTCCAAGCATATTTTCACCACAACCAGTAAAAAACTATTTAAAACATGGTCAGGTTTAGTTGTTGTTTGAACAACTTCTATTGCCAGATTTTGTGGCCACGAATGGTTAAAAGGCTATTTACATAAACAGGTTGTAAAATTGTATCGATATTCATGTAAGTCAAAAATAGGATATATTAATGGGGGAATAACATTGTCATTCATTCAAAGGAGATTTATTTTGCCTGCCTTGATTGGGCTGTAAGGTCGTTTGTTAAAGGTTGGCTCTTGTAAAATGACAAATTTCTATTTGACGAATCTCAGCTCTAATGTTGTCAGCTTATTTGGACCTTAGTGCAGTGGTTCTCAAAAGCGTTTAGAAACTGTGCCCCTGTTTACCCACAAGACATTTTATGTACCCATTCTCAGTTACCGGTACTGAGTAAACTATAGCTAAAATATAAATAAAACTGCCGGTCCTAAAGTTAAAGGGTTGTTTAGTTTTTGTTGCCTGGCCGCGTACCCCCTAAAAATTTTGCGTACCCCCCTGGGGTACGTGTACCACAATTTGAGAACCACTGCCTTAGTGCATTAGTAACATTGCTACCCGGCTCTTCAAACAGTTCGTGGTAACGAACTGTATAGTAAGAGCGACTCGTCTCAATAGTAACAGAAACTCTAAAAAACGGAATTTTGATACCAATGGATACATCAAAAGAACCGGATTTTTATGTTGATGTTAAATATATATAAGTTTAATCAAGCTTAGGCTTACCCATCAAAAGTTACGAGCCTGAGAAAATTTGCCTTATTTTTGAAAAAAGAGGAAAACAACCCCTTTAAAGCTCCTATCTGCAAAAAAGTGGAATTTTGCAATTTTTTTTGCCAGAAGAAAGGGCACGGATGCGTGTTTATTTATTTTTATTTTTTTTCACCCAGGGGTGATCGTAATGACCCCTTGGTCCTAGAATGTCGCAAGAGGGCTCATTCGAACGGAAATTAAAAGTTCTAGTACCTTTTTTAATTCAATCCTCTACCAGGAAGAGGATTCACCTACTTTTCATCGCCCAATATATATATACTATATATATATATATATATATATATATATATATATATATATATATATATATATATATATATATATATATATATATATATATATATATATATATATATATATATATATATATATATATATATATATATATATATATATATATATATATATATATATATATATATATATATATATATATATATATATATATATATATATATATATATATAATGTATATACCTGTGCCTCGCAGTTGTGTCATGCGTGATAAACTTTCACCACATATGGTACGCGCCACCAGATGTATGTGGTTTCTGAAAGTTGGTGGTCACTGGGCCAGGAACTAGGGTTTGCATTGTTCAACTTTTCGAAATGCAAAATAGTGATTTTTTCTATATTTGGAACAGGAGAAATAAATTCACCAATTTAATCTTTTACCGTCTTTGCCACCTTGTTTTATGCCTGATGTAGATACATGCTTTTTCAAGTCTACTGTGTCCGTATCTGGTACGGACATACTACGGACTTGATGTAGTACCCTTATAAATGCTACGTCATACCCGATTGTATAAGAAAAAGAAGAAAAATCTGACTGCACCATCGTGATCCATCCTTAATTTATCAAGGATAGTGAAAATGAAGTTTGATTGTTTGTGCTGGTTAAGTGGAACCACAGACAACAATGTTTATCTAAAAATAACAAAATTACATTTTTAATGGATAAGCTCTCCGTACGCAGTTATATATCTTTTTTTGTAATAGCGGGGATCAAATTAAGAGTAAAACGTGGTAAAAAAGAAACAGTTTGAAAAGGCGTAGCTTTGTATTGAAGATGTCGATGTTTTATGCAATCAACAGATTAAATTTTTACGGACCAAAGCGTTGTCAAACTTATGTAATTAGTTTTGCTTAGCACGTTTAATGGGCCCAGCGCGCTTCCCCTGCGCCAAGCTGCTCTTGAATAACTTAAGTAACATATGGCGAATTAAATTTCTTCTTACGTAATAGACTAAATCGTAGGGTAATTAAGTATTTTTGCGATTCAGATATATCAGAATATTAAAATGTTAGGTAAAGCAAAGCTGTATACAAATTTGTAGCCAAATCGGATGAGAGGAAGGAGTCGAACAAATTTTGGCGACCAACAGACAGACAGACAAAGTAAGTTAAGTAAAACGTGGAAATAAAAAAGAAATGGTTTTGAAAAGGCGTAGCTTTGTATTGACGGTGTTGTTGTTTTTCGCAATCCACAGATGGTTAATGTTTGAATTTTTACGGACCAAAATCGTCGAACTTAAGTAATTAATTTTGATTATTTATTTTATTGGTTCACTGTGGTGAAATTGACAGAAATGTGATGCTGCGCGATAAACTTCGAAATTTTGCAACCGAAGTAGAATTTTCGAAGTCTGTGGTTTTCATGTATAAACTGACGTAAGATGAGTTCAGGGGGAAGCCTCTTAATTTTGATGCCCTTGGTACTGTGTAATTCAAAATCGAGTGACAGATGACTTCCATACTTTACCCTGCTATAACCCTTTTTATAAAAAACAAAAGAAGATAATGAGGAAATTTGTGAAGACGGCGAATGACGCAACGACTACAGCCTAAGCGTACGTTTTGGATATATATGCAAGAGAAATGTAAAAATCAAATTAAAAAAAAAGAAAACAAACATACTAGAACATCTCGTTCATAAAATAAATTTTCAAACTAAAATCATTAAATAAATGTTGAAAGAGTTTCAGCGTCATCACCTTATGTTGCTTCACCGAATCTTTCTTGTTTTGTATGATGGAAAAGCAGTGTGGTTTTCGTGATAGGAAGCCTTTTCAATGCGCGACTTGATCTCGAAGTTACAATCCCCTACTGAAAGTGTTATGCTCTACATATTTAGCTTGCTTTGACCCCGAGAAAATTACACTGAATAAGCAGAAATTTTGAGCATATTTATATTTTACAGGTTACAATGTCGGACAAGCCAGCTGCAGATAGAGCTTGTAAGGATCCGAACCCAATCATAGATGACCGAAAAGCGAATGTCAACCTAGCTTACCTTGGAGCGAAACCCAGAGGAAACGTTGCTGCTAGTAAGTCAATATATTAGTGATTCACCCTAACTTAAGCCCATAAGACGCTGTTTTTAGGGCCCCTCTAACTTGAAAATTTCAGCTATTATAAGCGCTCAATTTTTAATAGCAGCAGGAGTGCAATTGACGGAAATGTAGGGGGCAAGATTTTTTTCCCGATTCGTTAATGGTAACACCAAAAGGGTAATTTATATATATAATAGGGGAAATTACCCACGTCGTCCAATTGGCGCCCCTGAATGGCAGTTGTTACTAGCTATAGAAAATTGTAATTTTTGGACAAAACATTTTCATACAGAGGAAACTTTATTAATATTGTTTTGCTAAGCTAGTTAAGAATGGTCTATTTACTCTTATATTTTTCTGAAAATAGCTGCTTAGCGTGTAAAATAGAAAACCTATCTGCTCAAGTGCCGCTAAAAAAAGGCGTCTTTTCGAGCGACTAATGTCACGCGCTTACACGCTATTTTCGACGTCGCCCAATATTGGTCCCGTTTTTGAATGGCTTTTGCCTTTAACCGTTTACCAGTTGCATTCGATTATTTACAGCCAAGGCCGTATCCAGGGGGAGGGTTACCGGGTTTGAACACCCCCCCTGAAATTGTTGTCCGACTCGTAAGAATGTAATATAAATGCATATAAACTAATTTTTGTTGCGATTTTTAATTTTATTATGACACCTCCTCCCCCCCCCCAACAAAAATCGTGGTTACGCTCTTGTTTACATCCACTTTTGTCTGTGAGCTATTGATTACTGTTCCCCTTTGATTAGTTCACCAGTGAGCAAGCCAAAAACGGCCTAATAGTTGGCAATTGAATGGCAATATGGTTGTTTAGCATTTACCGGCAAAACGTTTTCCCGTCGCCAGTGTAACCAAGGTTTGGATATGACCGTCTGTAAGTAAAGTTTAAAATAAAAAAAAACCTCGTCTTTAGACTAATCGATCTGCTGAGATCTCATTTCTTTGACCTCACATCATTTTGCTTATATTTTTGTCTTCTGCTTAATCAGAGTCGTAAGATCATAGAGCTCGCTGATTTCAGTCAGAAGTGCTTAAACTTAATGAATTAGAGGACTTTGATAATGCTCTCATCGAAGTAATAAGACCACTAATCAGAATGAACTTCGATCTATCCGAAAATCGAAAGAAACAGGGAGATCCACTTGGGAGAGGGGCTTGGGGCTCAGGAACCCCAATAAAATCTTTCATTTTCGGAATTTTTTGGTAAGTCAGATGAAATTGGTTCTTTTTTATTATTGACCTTCCTAAAAAAAAAAATACTCAAAAACATCCCGTGTACCTCTCTGTTGAGAAGGGAGATCAGAGTCTTCAACTTTTATTAATTTTTTCTGGGTAAATTTTTTTTAGGTCTTATCAGAATGACTAGCCAGTAAATTGCAGCCACAGGGTTGCCACCTGGTGAAATAAAATCACTAGATTTCAGTGATTTCTGGCAACCAAAAACGGGGCTATATTTTGAACTTCCTTTATTGATACTTATCAGTAAGTTCGCGCAGCAACCCGTCTGGGCAAAATTGTGGCTCCTGAAAAAGAATCTCGAGAAATTAGACGTCGACTTTTGATTTCACTTTTTTTTTCTATGGCCGAGGAAGTCATTCAGGGGTTCCCAACTGGGGGAGCATGCATTCATGGGGTTGCGAGAATATATTCTTCGGGTTGATTTTGAGATATTTTCTATAGAATTACCTAATATGGATCATGTAGTTACTTAGTTGCTGAACTGTAGGTACAGTGCACGTCTTGTAGATTTTTTTAGTGGGCGGGGGGAGGTGTATGTTGAAAAATCCAGAGAAGTACAGAATGGACTACGAGCTGGGAACTCCCTATTTCCGAACTGAGAGAAATTCTGGTAAATGAATTAGGCAAAATTATGATTTCGGAGCGCGCCAACAAAAAGAAAAAAAATAATGCTATTAAATAGGTTTTGAACCGAAAAGACAATGTAATAATTATCCTATCGATGCTGATGCAGAAATGATTAGAAAGATGGGGAGATAAACGTATTTTTCAGGAAAAGAGGGCGTTTTTAGAAGTTTAATCATCTGCTTTTACGTTGGAAATTTCGAAGCAGAATCTCGCCCATTTTTTTTCAGGAATCATATTTTCAAGAACCACTGCAGTTGTTTCCGGCTGGAAGAAAGCCAAGCTTTTGCACATATGATTTTTGTTGTTATACATCTGTCAGCAATAGCTATCTCATGATAATCGCACAGCGCTTTTGAATTTTTTTGTAGTTATTTTTGGTACATAAATGTACTTTTTGATTTTTGAAAGTATAGAAATTGATGCCACTGACAGGATGCACGGCGTCACTAATTCCAAGTGTGTAAGGTGATGTTCTGGCCAAAATAAAATTCGTTGCTACACAGTTGCTACTGAGCTTACTAGAGTATACTAGACAGATTGGCTAGCTCTTCACCGTTTTCCAGTTCCAAATCTGGTTTTCAATGCGATACTTTGATTCTTCGTAAAAGCGATTTAATCTTTTTCGCTGGGATGAGCAATGTTCAGCAGATATAATAATGGCAATGAAAGGCCCTTGTCCACTTTTGGGCCCAGAAGAGGGGGTCTAAAATTAAAACAACATTCGTACCTATAAAATTAAAATACACATTTTTAACTGGGAGGGGGTATGGGAGTCAATAACCATCATTTCTGGGCACGTCTTTCACCGAGAGTAGGCTTTTACGTTAAGTTGAATTTTGTCGACACTGCAACATGGCACAGGCAATCCAAAACTTGTTATATGCCATTTTTTTTGGAAAGCTCATATTTAAACCCCACACGAATAAACTAAGCGATGTCAACTGGTCTAGTCAGTTTTTTTCCTAATCCTATTTTGTTATAAAGATGTATAAAAGTTATTTTTTCAAAATACTATATTCGCTTTTTCATTAATAAAAATTGTGGAAATGTTGCTTTAGCGATTGCGGTTGTTCGTCCATATCTTGATCCAAAATGGCCCAAAAGCTATGTTGAACTTAAGTTACAAATAAGTTAAACTGAAAATAAAAGAAAATTATTTGAATGAACAAATGATAGGCCTATCTAAAACAAACAAAAACTAAAATGAAAAATCAGCTGAAAAATATATATATAACAGATATTGCTATGAATAAATAAATTAAACCTAAAATGAACTAAGATTAATTGCTAGTCACACTTAATCTTGCGCAAAGAGTTGTTCATGAATGACATGAGCCCCAAAAACTAATTTTTAGTTTTCATCCGGGTGTAAAATTATGATGTGTAACATAACGCCTCTCAAGTTATCGCAGCCGCTTTGTCTCCGTGGTATCTAGAACTGGTGATTTTTTTTTTTTTGCAAGTTTAGATGATCTGCCCTACTCTTGAGTTTCCCAAGAAAAGAAACTCAAAGAAATCACTGATCATGAATGACAAGATTCCCAAAACACGTTTTTTAGTTTTTCCGTCGACATGTAAAATTTATGACGCGTAACATAACGCCTTTTAAGTTGTCGCTGAAAATTGTCTACGCGGCATATAGAACTAGAAAAAATGAGCTTTGTCTTAACTTTTTTTCCAACTTAAGTATTTAGGGCCTTCTCTTGATTTTCCAAGGAAAGGAGACTAAAAAAAATGTACAAAGTAAATAAAACATTTTGCAAAATTATTTAAAAGGTTTTCTGATATCAGAATTGTGTTCTGCTGCAAGGTTACTAAAAGAATTATTTCTCTCTTGGGAGTCACCAGAAAAGTTTTTCACGGGGGAGGGGAGAATTTTGCGACAGGGGTCAAGAGGTTTATTACCTATAATTTTAAGACCAACCTATGTGTCGGAGAAATATTTTTCCATCTTTCGGGAGAAATATGTCTTTCTATCTGTATTTTTACGACCGATACGAGTCAGATAATTATTTCGGGAGGGGGCCTTGCGCTAGAACTAGTAAAATTAGAGATTATATCTGACATTTTTTGTCAAGTTTATAATAGCTGGCATATTCTTAAGGTTTTCAGGAAAAAGGAACAGAAAGGAGTTGCCTACTCAAATTTGGCAGGATTGTGCAAGAATCCTTGGAAGGTTTTCTAGTATGAAAAGTACGGTTGTTACAATCCCATTATATAGGCCTTTCTAAAAAGTCAAGTTTGGTTAATGCTAATGAAATAAAATAAAATAGGATGAATATATACTAATTTATAAACAATTTTGTGCTATATATTTGCCCATGGGGGGAAGGGGGCAGGTGGTAAAGCAGTGCATATGTTAAATACGTTTCCTAACCTAACCTAGGTACCACCCCCCCCCTAAAATCCAAAAAACCACAGTCTAATATCGTATACACAATGAAAACCTTCTATCATTGCCTGCTCTACAACAGTTAAGACGTCTCAAAACGGATTTTATCATTGCCAGTCTATAGTGATTGAGCCGAGAGGCCCATGTAATGGGATTGTACCATACGGTTTCCTGACAAAGGAAGTTGGTCTTTGATAGTTCCGTGATTTCTTGGAAATTTTTTGCCGATTACGCACGTGTTTTTTGTAGAAGTCTTATTTCATGTCAGAAATAGTAGGAATAGAGCTAATTGTTTCAAAGTTTGGGATACCTGGCCTACTCGAGTTTCCAGAAAAAGAAACTAAAAGAAAGAATGTTCAACTTTATCGTAATGTTAAAGGAACACTTGGAGAGCGTTTTCTGATAAGAAAAATATTGTTTCCTAAGAAAAAAGATGACCATTAATCCCATGGAGGTCATCATCACGGGCCCAGGCTAAGCCTTACCCCCCCCCTCGGGAAACATAAGGCTTTTGAAATTTTACCAAAGGAGGGGACTGTGAAGACGTTTTGCAGATTAATCCTGTTATAAGGTTTCGGTATTTTTCACCAATTGAGCACGCTATTCCACTAAAAAATGAATTGCGTAAAACCTTTGCAATTAAAGTTGCCATCGCCTGCCCAAGCTTGGTATCTTATTAATATTGATGGGAGGTGGCGCGAAAAATTCGGTCTAAATTTAGAAAAGATTGTTTACCAGATACGGCTAATGCATTTCTCGGATGCGGAGTTTGTCATGACAGTTTTCTTGAATCTTTTGTCTTTTTCTCACGACTTTGTGAAGTCTGGACAGGCAGCATTGGAGGGTATTTGGCTGCAGTGGTTGGAAAGGCATTACGTTACAGAACATAAATTTTACACTATAGAGGAATAAACACAGTTGCGGTTTAAGGGGGGTAGGCTACAGAGGGGGGACTTGCCCCAGGCGCAAAAAATTTTAGGGGCTCAAAATTCCAAATAAATGATCTAACGGTTATAATTATTTTGTAATTTTTGAGATTTTATTTGGTACCCTACTTGTTAAATATACCGAAAACATTGAAATTCCTGAACTGTTCGATGTGAGTAAAACCGGTTTGTCTGTCTGCATTCTGTTATAATTAGCTTAGTCTCAGTGAGAAAAACTATTATGCAGGTATATTTTATTTAAATACTTAATACATAGAAGTGATTAAGTTAGGTATTTATCTAATACATTCTCGATGGCCTGCTTTCCATGATTTTCTTCTGTAGTATCCATAATTTTGTTGCAAAAGTATTATATTTTCATCATATTTTGTTATATTTCACCTAACTTAACCTAACTTCACTTCTTGGGTGGGGTCGGGATATTTAACAAGTACCTTTTATTTTTATTGAAATAGAGTAGGGGGTGCAGTTAATAAATGAAAGTAATTATTAAAATATTAATTAATTGATAAAATTAAATGAATAAAAAATAAAAAAATAATTAAATAATGATAATAATTAAATTAAGATAATAATAATAATAATAATAAAATAAATCATCAATTAATTAACAAAAAAATATTCAAAAATAAGAAAAATAATTAAATAATAATCAAATTAACATAATAATGGGCACTTTCCCATTATATGGGCACTTCTAAAAAGTCAAGTTTGGCTAATGCTAATGAAATAAAATAAAATAGGATGAATATATGAGAGTTTATAAACAAATTTGGGTTATATATTTGCACATTAGGGGGAGGGTGGTAAAGCATTGCATATAATAAATACTTAGCCTAACCTAGGTACCTTTCCCCCCCTAAACCCCAAAAAACAACAGTTTAAATATCGTATACGCAATGAAAACCACGCTATGGATTGCCTTACTCTGAATCCATCTATTGAATTAACCCGTCAAAGCGGGTTTTTCATGACTGGTTTCCTTGTAGGTGCCCATATAATAGGAAAGTACATAATAATGATAAAAAGTTAAATTATTAACTAGTTAATAAGCTGAAAAAAATTGTTGGTACTTATGTATTATAGCGACCACAGTCAAGAAGTGAAGTTAGGTTAATCATAATGAAATATACCAATATATAATGAAAATATAATACTTTAGTAACAAAACTATAGAAACTACATTATAGAATTATTGAAAACAGGCCGCCCAGAACGCTTTATATTAAATACCTAACCAACTTTTCTTTAAGCTTTGAGCAAACGAGATTTCTTTAGGCATCAACGATATGGGCTATAATTTGAGATTCTGGAGATTGCTGCAAAATAATTTACAGACCTAGTTGCAAACAACTTGTGTAGTAGAGTGGATTACCCCCCCCCCTTCCTCCTCCACCTAAAACGGGGAATTAAGTTTGCAACGGTGTAAATAACTTCAATAGTAAGACGAGACTTGAGTAGGACTTTCATAAGTATAAGTGTGAAGTAGCCAAAAAAGGCTTGTATAAGCTTCCCATCTGTCTTTTTTTTATCAAGAGTTGGTACCTGTGAAGTTTGCGACCCGTTTTTATGGTCCGGGGACCCGAGATACTGCTCAAGTGATGCGAGAGCCGAGCCGCCATCAGAAAAGTGGCTAGTCATTTGGGTGTGAGTTCTCTCTTGTGACTCAAGTAGCCAATCTCAAGGGTTCAAGAGCCAAACTGCTACTTAAGTGAGGTTTAAGTCTTACGCTGGCGAAGTGGGTATTTGCGGAACTGATAGTCCTGTTATATTATTCTGATGGAGTAGGCCTAAGGATAATCTTTTTTGTTAGAACTATAAAAGAATGTAGTTACAAGAGTGATTGAAACTTGTAAACGAGCAAAAATGGCTCAATGAATGACGTGCTTTGATATAAGAATCGAGCAAAAATCTTAGAACCGTATATAAAAAAAAATTATGTCGGATTTGCACGCTATTTTCATCAATTTGACTATCCAGTTTGTAACGGCGGTCGTAACTACAACAATAAGACGAGACTTGAGTAGGCCGTTGAAAATTATAAGTTTGGAGTAGCCTACGTAGGCATGTATATAAGTAGAGATGACCCTAAAGCTCCCACGAGAACACATGTGCTGCCACCTACAACTTTTTTTGCATAGTTTATTCAAGGATTATCGATTGAGTCTAATGGGGGTCAAGGTCAATCGATCTGTTGTTGTTTGGCCACGTGTAATGACATAAGGGTGATTTACCTAATCGGCAGGGGAATTATTGATTTTCGAAACGGGGGTGATTTACATAATCACTAGGGGCAAAGTATTGATCTAGTACTCGAGGGGGAAGTGAATTTCCGAGAACTTGATTTACATAATCGGTGGGGGAATGTATTGATTTACGAAAGGGGAATAAAGAAACAAACATGGCTTCTTTAATCTTAGATCTGAGGGATAAACGATCTTTAGGTCAGAGAGAAAAATTAATATTATATTTTTAAATAGGACTTCATTGAACTTTAGTGTCAGGAATTAGAAATGACATAACTTTTTATTTTGTAATTATGCGGGACTCTAAAGAGATCGAAATTCTATTTTTAAATATGGCTTCACTGATCTTTAAGTCGGAGAGATAAATTGATATTCTAACGAAACCTTAATAGTGTAGCTAGGAACGTTTATGAGATGAAGAGATTAACGCGGGAAAAGGGTTTCCTAGAAATTTCAAATGTGACAGCGCAGGGATGCTAAAACAATAGGAACACGCAGAAATTACTTTTAGGGGATTATTTGGGCGAAACCGTTTTAAACATTTTAGGGAATTATTTCGGCGAAACAGTTAGAGACATTATAAAAGATTATTTTAGAAGATGTTTTAGAAGAGGTTTTGAGTGTGGTCGTTATAATACACAAGTTCTATTTTAACAGTGTCGTGAGGTCCCCTACCCCAACCACAAAGGGCTCCGAACCCCCTACCCCAACCCCAAGGGGTTCCAATCCCCCCACCCCAACCCCGAAGGAAGCCCCCGGTCCTCAAAGGTCCCCCAAGCTCCCAAAGGGCCCCCAGACCCCCAAAGGCCCTCCCCAGACCCCCAAAGGCCCTCCCCGGGCCCCCAAAGACCCACCGGGCTCCCAAAAGACTCCTGGGCTCCCAAAAGGCCCCCCGGCCCCCCCAAGGCCCTCACCTCGGCCCCAAAGGTCCATCGGGCTCCCAAAAAACCAATCGGCTCTCAAGTGCCCCCCAGACCCCCAAACGCCCTCCCCAGACCTCCAAAAGTCCTCCCCGGGTCCCCAAAGGCCCTCCCCCAGGCCCCAAAGGTCCACAGGGCTCCCAAAGGGTCACCCGGCCCTAAAGGGCCCCCCAGACCCCCAAAGGACCCCCGGTGCCCCAAAGGCCCATGAGCCCCTATTTTTTAATACTTTTTTATGGCTTTATTATATCTTTTCAGAACAGGTTAGTTTCTTAATGTCCATCCTAAACCCATTTTACAAGTTGAAGTACCCATCCTTTTCACCCACAACTTTACTATACTGATATTTGAATGCTCCAACACCAAGCAATACTTTTCAAACCCATTTCAGGAGAATCTCTTTACAACGTATTCAAACTCAACCCATTTTACTAGTAGCGGCACCCATTCTTTTCACACACAACTTGACAATTCATCTTTTTGAATGCTCCAGCACCGTGCAATACTTTTTACTGGGAATAAAAGGAAAAGTACTGATATCCATGATCCTCCTAAACCCATTATAAGAGTTGAAGCCCACATCCTTTTAACAAACAACATTACTTTGTTTCTTTTGAATGCCCAACACCAAGCAATACTTTTAAAAAGGCATTTCAGAACAAGTTCTTTTCTTTGTGACCGTCCTAAACCCATTTTACAAATTGAAGTACCCATCCTTTTCACCCACAACTTAGTCATAGGTAAGAGTTTGAAGTTTTACCTTAGAGACTTAGCTTAGAGTTTTAGTTTGGTTTAGTTTTAGTTAAAAGTTTAGAGGTTTTTTTTAGCGTATACTCTTAGCTTAGAGTTTTTGTTAGAGTTATAGTTAAGTTTATTTTTAGTTAAGAGTTTAGATTTTTTAGCTTAGAGTCTTAGCTTAAAGTTTTAGTTTGGTTTAGTTTTAGTTAAAAGTTTAGAGTTTTTTTTAGCTTAGAGTCTTAGCTTAGAGATTTTGTTTGATTTCTAGTTTACTTTAGTTTTAGTTATTACTTTAGAGGTTTTAGCTTAGAGTCGTAGCTTAGCGTTATATTAAGAGTTATAATTTAGTTTAGTCTAGCTAGAGTTCATAATTTAGATTTTTATATAAGAGTCATAGCTTAAAATATTAATTAAAGTTTTAGTTTGGTCAAGTTTTAGTTAACAGTTTTGAGTTTTAGCTTAGAATCTTAGCTTAGAGTTTTTGTTAAAGTTGAAGTTTATTTTAATTTTAGTTAAGAATCTGATGTTTTACATTTGATTTTAAGTTAGAGTTCTAGTTTAGTTTAGTTTTAGTTAAGAGTTTAGAGTTTTTAGCTTAGAGTCTTAGCTTAAAGTTTTAGTTTGGTTTAGTTTTATTTAAAAGTTTAGATTTTTTTTTGATTAGAGTATTAGCTTATAGTTTTTTTTATAGTTGTAGTTTATTTTAGTTTTATTTTAGAGTTTAGAGTTTTTAGCTTAGAGTATTAGCTTAGAGTTTTATTAAGAGTTCTAGTTTAGTTTAGTTTTGTTACAGTTCAGTATTTAGAGTTTTAGCTTAGAGTCATAGCTTATAATTTTACTTAAAGTTATAGTTTGGTTAAGTTTTAGTTAAGAGTTTCGAGTTTTAGCTTAGAGTCTTAGCTCAGAGTTTTTGTTAGATTTCTAGTTTAGTTTAGTTTTAGTTAAGAGTTTATAGTTTTACCTTAGAGTATTAGCTTAGAGTTTTAGTTAGAGTTGAAGTTTAGTTTAGTTACAGTTAAGAATTTAGAGTTTTAGCTTAGAGTCATAGCTTAGAGTTTTACTTAAAGTTTTAGTTTGGCTAAGTTTTAATTAAGAGTTTAGAGTTTTAGCTTAGAGTATTAGCTTAGAGTTTTTGTTCGTGTTCTAGTTTAGTTTAATTTTAGTTAAGAGTTTGATGTTTTACCTTTGAGTTTAAGTTAGAGTTCTAGTTTACTTTAGTTTTATTTAAGAGTTTTGTGTTTTAACTTAGAGTCTTAGCTTAGAGTTCTATTTTAGTTTAGTTTTAATTAATAGTTTAGAGTTTTATCTTATAGTCTCAGCTTAGAGTTTTTGTTATAGTTCTAGTTAATTTTAGTTTTAGTTAGGAGTTTAGTGTTTTTAGCTTAGAGTCTTAGCTTAGAGTTTATGTTGAAGTTCTAGTATAGTTTAGTTTTAGTTTAGAGTTTTAGCTTAGAGTCTTAGCTTAGAGTTTTTGTTAGAGTTGAAGTTTAGTTTAGTTTAGTTAAGAGTTTAGTTTAGTTAAGAGTTTAGATTTTTAGCTTAGAGTCTTAGCTCAGAGTTTTTGTTAGAGTTCTAGTTTAGTTTAGTTTTAGTTAAGAGTTTAGAGTTTTACCTTAGAGACTTAGCTTAGAGTTTTAGTTAGAGTTCGAGTTTAGTTTAGTTTTAGTTACAGTTAAGAATTTAGAGTTTTAGCCTAGAGTCATAGCTTAGAGTTTTACTTAAAGATTTAGTTTGGCTAAGTTTTAGTTAAGAGTTTCGAGTTTAAGCTTAGAGTCTTAGCTTAGAGTTTTTTGTTAGAGTTCTAGTTTAGTTTAATTTTAGTTAAGAGTTTGATGTTTTACCTTTGAGTTTCAGTTAGAGGTCTAGTTTAGTTTAATTTTAGTTAAGAGTTTGCAGTTTTTTAGCACAGTGTCTTAGCTAAGAGTTCATGTTTAGAATAGTTAGACATTGTAGCAGGGTGTTTTAGCTTAGAGTCTCAGCTTGGTGTTTTTGTTATTGTTCCAGTTTATTTTAGTTATAGTAATTACGGGTTTGTTTTTCGATTTTATAGATCGCTTCTAGTTTATGTTAAAGTTATAGTATAGTCTAGTTTTAGTTTAGAGTTTTTAGCTTCGAGTCTTAGCTTAGAATTTTTGTTAAAGTTGAAGTTTAGTTTAGTTTTAGTTAAGAGTTTAGAATTTAGAGTAATTTTAGTTAAGATTTTGATTTTTCACCTTTGAGTTTCAATTAGAGTTCTAGTTTAGTTTACTTTTAGTTAATAGTTTAGAGTTTATAATAGAGTCTTAGCTTAGAGTTTTAGTGAGAGTTCTAGTTTAGTTTTATTTAAAGATCAGAATTTAGATTTTTAGCTTATAGTAATATATTAGAGTTTTACTTAAAGTTATAGTTTGTTTAATTTTTAGTTAATAGTTTAGAGTTTTTAGCTTAGATTTTTTGTTGAAGTTCTAGTTTGTTTAATTTTGAGTTAATAGTTTGGAATTTTAGCTAAGAGTATTAGTTTAGAGTTTTGTTAGATTTTTTGTTTATTTTATATTAGTTAATATTTTTATCTTTTAAATATTACTTTAATTTATTGTTTTCTTATATTTTACTTCTATTATATTTTTTACAATTTTTTATATTGTAGTCTTAGCTTGGCGTTCTAGTTAGAGTTCTAGTTTATTTTAGTTATAGTTAAGAGTTTAGAAATTTAGCTTAAAGTCTTAGCTTAGAGTTTTTGATAGAGTTCTAGCTTGTTATAGTTTTGAGTTCTAGTTTGGTTTACATATAGTTAAGAATTTGGAGTTTTACCTTAGAGACTTAGCATAGAGTTCTAGTTTAGTTTAGTTTTAGTTAAGAGTTTTGGTGTTTTACCATAGAGTCTTAGTTTAGAGTTTTAGTTAGAGTTCTAGTTTAGTTTAGTTTTAGTTAAGAGTTTAGAGTTTTTTTAGCTTAGAGTCTTAGCTTAGAGTTTTTGTTAGAGTTCTAGGTTATTTTATTTATTGTTATTAATTTATAGTTTTTAGCTTCGACTCATAGCTTAGAGCTTTTTTTGAAGTTAGTTTAGTTTTAGTTAATAGTTAAGAGTTTTATCTTAGAGTCTTATCTTATAGTTTTTGATAGAGGTTAATTTTAGTTTAGTAATATTTAGGAGTTTAGAGTAGTAGCTTAGAGTCTTAGCTTAGAGTTTTTGTTAGAGTTCTAGTTTAGTTTAGATATAGTTAAGAGTTTGAAGTTTTATATTAGAGACTTAGATTAGATTTTTAGTTTAGTTTAGTTTTAGTTTAGAGTTTTGAGTTTTTAGCTTATACTCTTAGCTTAGAGTTTTTTTTAGAGTTCTATTTTGTTTTATTTATATTTAATAGTTTATATTTTTAAAATATAGTAATATATTATAAATATTTTTATAGTTTTAGTTTCTCCACGTTTAATTTAGGTTAGATTAGGTTAGCTTATCATGAGCGCACAAGATCAGCTAACCAAAAAAAACTTAAATTAAAAGTTGAAAAAACAAACCACTAACCAAACCTAAACAACTTTAAAAAATGGTTTTTGTATTTATATGAAATATTTTTTAATTTTTTTGTTATGCTAGTTTGGGCTAAACTTCAACTCTAACTAAATCTCTAAGCTAAGATTCCAGAATAAGCTTCTAAGATATAACTATTAAGTAAAACTAAAATAAACAATAGCTCTAACTAAAACTCTAAGATAAGACTATAAGATAAAACTATAAAGTCTTAATTATAACTAAACTAAACGAAACTTCAACCCTAACTAAAACTCTAATCTAAGACTTTAAGGTAAAACTCAAAACTCTTAACTAAAACTAAACTAAACTAAAACTCTAACAAAGACTCTAAACTACGACTCTAAGCTAAAAACTCTAAACTCTTAACTATAACTAAACTAAACTTCAACTCTAACTATAACTCTAAGCTAAGACTGTAGGCCAAAACTCTAAACTCTTAACTAAAACTAAACTAAACTAAAACTCTATGCTAAGTTTCGAAGGTAAAACTCAAGATTCTTAACTATATCTAAAATACAGTGTAACTTTAACAAAAACTCTAAGCTACGACTCTAAGCTAGAACTCTAAACTATTAACTAAAACTAAACTAAACTATAAATTCAAAAAAAACTATAATAAGAGGACTCTAATACAAAAACTCTAAAATATTAACTAAAAATAAAATAAAATAGAAATCGAAAAAAAAATCTAAGATAATACTCTAAGATAAAATTCTAAAATCTTAAATAAAACAAAACTACACTAGAACTCTAACTAAAACTCTAAATTAAGACTCTAAGGTAAAACACTAAACTCTTAACTAAAAGTAAACGAAACTAGAACTCTAACTGAAACTCAAAGGTAAAACATCAAACTTTTAACTAAAATTAAACTAAGCTAGAACTCTAACAAAAACTCTAAGCTAAGACTCTAAGGTAAAAATCTAAACTCTTAACTAAAACTAAACTAAACTAGAACTCTAACTAAAACTCAAAGCTAATAATCTATTCTAAAAAACTATAATATTAAATAAAAGTAAAATAAACAAGAAATCTAACTTAAACTCAAAGGTGAAAAATCATATTCTCAACTAAAGTTAAACTAAACTAGAAATCTAACAAAAACTCTAAGCTAAGAGTCTAAGGTAAAACTCTAAACTCTTAAGTAAAACTAAGCTAAACTAGAACTCTAACAAAAACTGTAAGCTAAGACTCAGCTAAAAACTCGAAACTCTGAACTAAATCTTAACCGAGCTATATCTTTAAGTAAAACTCAAATCTATGACTCTAAGATAAAAATATTAATTCTTAACTGTAACTAAACTAAACTTTAACTCTAACTAAAACTCTAAGATATGACTATATCTTAAAACTCTAAACTATTAATTAAAACTAAATTAAACTGGAACTCTAAATTAAACTAAGCTAAAACTTTAAGCTAAAAATTACAAACTATTAACTAAAAATAATCTAAACTAGAACTCTAATGAAAACCATAATTATAAGATAAAATTCTAAAATAAAATTAAAATAAACTAAAACTTTAAAAAAAACTCTAAACTAAAAATCTAAACTAAAAACACTTAACTCTTAACTAAAACTAAACTAGAACTCTAACAAAAACTCTAATCTGAGACTCTAAGCTAAAATTCTATACTCTTAAGTAAAACTAAACTTAACTAAAACTCTCATATATTTCTCTAAGTTGAATCTCAGAACAATTAACTTTCAAAAAACTTAGCTGTTACAAAGGATAAAAAACCCTGCCAAGTCACTAAGCTAAAAATCTAAACTCTTGACAAAAACTAAACTAAACTAGGAAACTAGCAAAAAATCACAGCTAAGACCCTAGGATAAAACTCTAAACTCTTGACTAAAAATAAGCAAAACTCGAAAACCAAAAATGGCTAAGTTACTAAGATACCACTCTAAACTAACAAATACAAACAACAAAAAACTCTAAACTAGGACTCTAAGCTAAAAACTCTAAACTCTTAACTAAAACTAAACTAAACTAGAACTCTAAAAAACCCTAAGATATTAATTTATGTTAATACTCTAAACTTTTAAATAAATTTAAACTAAAATAAAACTGAAGGCTAATAATATATTCTAAAAACTACAAACTCTTAAATAAAACTAAATTAAACGAGAGCTGGGGGATCAACTCTAATCTATTATTATATTCAAAACAACTCTAAACTATTTACTAAAAATAAAACAAATTGTAACTAAACTCAGAATATAATTTAAATATATCTGCTCCTGACTATTAACAAAATGAAAATAAACTATTGCAAAAACTATGATCTATGACTCTAAGCTATAACTCTAAACTCTTAACTATTGCTTAACTAAAATTCAAATTTAAAAAAAAATCTAAACTAAGAATCTAAGATAAAACTCTAAAATTTTAAATATTGCTAAACTAAAATATAAATTCTAAAAAATCTATGATTATACTATAAGATAAAAACTATCTAATAAAAACTAAAATAATAATCAACTAGAACTCTAACAAAAAATATTAGATAAGAATATAAGATAAAACTCGAAAATCATATCTAAAATTAAACTAGACTAGAACTATTACTAAATGTATTAGCAAAGACTAAAATTTAAAACACCGAACTGTTAGCTATAACTAAAATAAAGTAAAACTATAACAAAAACTATAAGATAAGACTTTAAGCTAAAAAATCAAAACTCTTAACTAAAACTAAACTAAACTAAAACTCTAAGCTAAGTATCTAATGTAAAAATCTAAACTCTTAATTATAAATAAACTAAAGTACAACTCTAACAAAAACTCCAAGCTAAGACTCTAAGCTAAAATTCTAAACTCATAACTATTACTAAACTAAACTTCAACTCTAACAAAAACTATAAGCTAATACTCTAAGTTAAAACTCTAAACTATTCACTAAAAGTAAACTAAACAAAAACTTCAACAAAAAATCTAATCTAATACTATAAGCTAAAAACTCTAAACTCTTAAATAAAAATAAACTAAACTAGAACTCTAACAAAAACTTTAATCTAAGACTCTAAGCTAAAAAACTCTAAACTCTTAACTAAAACTAAACTGAACTATAACTATAAAAAAAACTCTAAACTAATACTCTAAGTTAAAACACCAAACTCTTAAATAAAACTGTACTAAACTAGAAATCTAACAAAAACTCTAATCTAAGACTCTAAGCTAAAACTCTAAACTATTAACTAAAACTAAACTAAACTAAAACTCTATGCTAAGTCTCTAAGGTAAAACTCCAAATTCTTAACTATATGTAAACCAAACTAGAACTCAAAACTATAATAAGCTAGAACTCTAACAAAAACTCTAATCTAGGACTCTAAACTAAAATTCTAAGCTATAAACTAAAACTAAACTAGAAGTCTAACAAAAACTCAAAGCAAAGACTCTAAGCTAAAAAAATGTAAACTCTAAACTAAAAGTAAACTAGACTATCTCACTAAATGAAAATCAATTTTAAAACATCAAATTCATAACTAAAATAAAATAAACTTCAACTCTAACAAAAACTATAAGCTAATACTCTAAGCTAAAATACTAAACTATTAACTCAAACTAAACTAAACTAGAACTTCAACAAAAACTCTAAGCTAAAAACTCTAAACTCTTAACTAAAAGATAACCAAACTATAACTTTAAGTAAAAATCTAAGCTGTGACTCTAAGCTAAAAGTCTAAATTATTAACTGTAAATAAAACTAAACTAAACTAGAACTCTAACTTAAACTCTAAGCTAAGACTATATGTTAAACTCTAAAATCTTAACTAAAACTAAACTAAACTAGAGCTCTAACTGAAACTCAAAGGCAAAAAATCAAACTCTTAACTAAAATTAAACTAAACTAGAACTCTAACAAAAAAAAACTCTAAACTCTTAACTAAAACTAAACTAAACTTCAACTCTAACAAAAACTCTAAGCTAAGACTCTAAGCTAAAACTCTAAACTAAAACTAAACTATACTAGAACTTCAACATAAACTCTAAGATAAGACTCTAATCTAAAAACACTAAACTCTTTACTAAAACTAAAATAAACTAGAACTATAAAAGAAACTCTAAGCTTAGACTCTAATATAACACTCTAAACTATTAATTAAAACTAAACTAAACTAGAACTCTAAGCTAAGACTATAAGGTAAAACACCAAACTCTTAACTAAAAATAAACTAAACTAGAACTCTAACTGAAACTCAAAGGTAAAACATCAAACTCTTAACTAAAATTAAACTAAACTAGAACTCTAACAAAAAACTCTAAGCTAAGACTCTAAGCTAAAACTCGAAACTGTTAACTAAAACTTAGCCAAACTAAACCTTTAAGTAAAACTCTAAGCTATGACTCTAAGATAAAACTCTAAATTCTTAACTTTAACTAAACTAAACTTCAACTCTAAATATAACTCTAAGCTAAGACTGTAAGGTAAAACTCTAAACTCTTAACTGAAACTAAACTAAACTAGAAATATAACAAAAACTCTGAGCTAAGACTCTAAGCTAAAACTCGAAACTCTTAACTAAAACTTAACCAAACTACAACTTTAAGTAACATTATAAGCTATGACTCTAAGCTAAAACTCTAAATACTGAACTGTAACTAAACTAAACTAAACTAGAACTATTAATAAAACTACAATCTAAGAATCTAATATAAAAACTCTAAACTATTAAATAAAACTAAACTAAACTATAACTCTAACAAAAACTCTAAGCTAAGACTCTAAGCTAAAAACCTCTAAACTTTTAAATAAATCTAAACAAAAATAAAACTTTAAGCTAAGACTATAATATAAAAAATCTAAACTCTTAAATAAAACTAAACTAAACTAGAACTCTAACTTAAAATCAAATTTAAAACATCAGACTCTTAACTAAAAATAAAATAAGCTTCAACTTTAACAAAAAACTCTAAGCTAAGATTCTAAGCTAAACACTCAAAACTCTTAACTAAAATTAATCAAACTACAACTTTAAGTAATATTTTAAGCTATGACTCTTATATAAAACTATAAATTCTGAAATGTAGCTAGACTAAAATAAATTATAACTCTTAATATAACTCTAAGATACGACTCTAATATAAAACCTCTAGAGTCTTAACTAAAAATAAAGTAAAATAGAACTCTAACAACAACTATAAACTAAGACTCTAAGATAAAAAAAACCTATTAGATTTTAAATAAAACTAAACCAAACTAAAACTTTAAGCTAAGACTCTAAGCTAAAACTCTAAACTCTTAACTAAAACTAAACTATACCAGAACTCTAACAAAAACTCTAAGCTAAGACTCTGAGATAAAAAAAACCTCTAAACTTTTAACTAAAACTAAACCAAACTAAAACTTTAAGCTAAGTCTCTAAGGTAAAACTTCAAACTCTTACCTATAACTAAGTTGTGGGTGAAAACGATGGGTACTTCAATTTGTAAAATGGGTTTAGGACGGTCACTAAGAAAAGAACTTGTTCTGAAATGGCTTTTGAAAAGTATTGCTTGGTGTTGGGCATTCAAAAGCTGTAAAGTAAAGTTGTGTGTGAAAAGGATGGGAACTTCAACTTGTAAAATGGGTTTAGGATGGACATTATGAAAAGAACTTGATCTGAAATGCCCATTGAAAAGTATTGCTTGGTGTAGGAGCATTCAATAAGCTGTAAAGTAAAGTTGTCGGTGAAAAGGATTGGTGCTGCAATTTGTAAAATGGGTTTAGAATGGGCATTAAGAAAAGAACTTGTTCTGAAATGCCTTTGAAAAGTATCGCTTGGTTTTGGAGCATTCAAAAATCAGTATAGTAAAGTTGTGGGTGAAAAGGATGGGTACTTCAACTTGTAAAATGGGTTTAGGATGGACATTAAGAAACTAACCTGTTCTGAAAAGATATAATAAAGCCATAAAAAAGTATTAAAAAAGAGGGGCCCCGGGGTCTTAGGGGCACCGGGGGTCGTTGGGGGGTCTGGGGGACCCTTTTGGGCCGGGTGACCCTTTGGGAGCCCTTAGGACCTTTTGGGACTGGGGGAGGGCCTTTGGGGACCCGGGGAAGGCTTTTGGAGGTCTGAGGAGGGCCTGGGGGGGCCGGGGGGACCCTAGAGGGCCGATTGGTCCTTTGGGAGCCCGGTGGCCCTTTGAGGACCGGGTGACGGCCTTTAGGGGTTCGGGGGACCTTTGAGAGCCCGGTGGTCTTTTGGGAGTCCGTTGGGCCTTTGGGGGCCCGGGGAGGGCCTTTGGAGGTCTGGGGAGGGCCTTTGGGGGTCTGGGGGCCCTTTGGGAGCTTGGGGGACCTTTGAGGACCGGGGGATTCCTTCGGGGTTGGGGTGGGGGGATTGGAACCCCTTGGGGTTGGGGTAGGGGGTTCGGAACCCTTTGTGGTTGGGGTAGGGGAACTCACGACACTGTTAAAATAGAACTTGTGTATTATAACGACCACACTCAAAACCTCTTCTAAAACATCTTCTATAATCATCTTTTATAATGTCTCTAACTGTTTCGCCGAAATAATTCCCTAAAATGTTTAAAACAGTTTCACCCAAATAATCCCCTAACAGTAATTTCTGCGTGTTCCTATTGTTTTTGCATCCCTGCGCTGTCACATTCGAAATTTCTAGGAAACCCATTTCCTGTGTTAATCTCCTCATATCATTGGTACTCCTAGATTGACCATTAAGGCTTTATCAGAATATAAATTTATCTTTCCGACAAATAAATACGTAAAACCATAATTAAAAATAGATTTTCACTATCTTCACACTCCTGTTGAATTATAGGCTAACATGTGATGCCATGTCTATTTCCTGACACTAAAGATCAACTAATTCCTATTTAAAAATATAATATTAATTTTTCTCTCTGACCTAAAGATCGTTTATCCCTCAGACCAAAGATCAAAGAAGCCATGTTTGTTTCTTTATTCCCCTTTCGTAAATCAATACATTCCCCCACCGATTATGTAAATCAAGTTCTCAGAAATTCACTTCCCCCTCGAGTACTAGATCAATACATTGCCCTTAGTGATTATGTAAATCACCCCCGTGTCGAAAATCAATAATTCCCCCGCCGATTATGTAAATCACCCTTATGTCATTACACGTGGCCAAACAACAACAGATCGATTGACCTTGACCCCCATTAGACTCAATCGATAATCCTTGAATAAACTATGCAAAAAAAGTTGTAGGTGGCAGCACATGTGTTCTCGTGGGAGCTTTAGGGTCACCTCTACTTATATACTCGCCGTCTCTGTCTTTTTTTTTTCATGAGGTGCTGCATGTGAAGATTCTGACTCAATTTTACAGTCCGGAGGACTGACCTACTGCTCAAGTGACGCGAGAGGTGCCGCCATCCGAAAAGTGGCTAGTCACTTGGGTGCAAGTTCTCTCTTTTGGTTCAGGTAGCCTTTCTCAAAGGGCTCAAGACTCAAGCTACTACTTGAGTGGGGCTAATGAAGCGGTTATATGCGGAACTGATATAGTTCTATTATATTATGCTTATGTAGTAAGGACAATTTTTTTTTAGTACTTATGTCTTATAGCCACCACACTCAAGAAGTTAAGTTAGGTTAATCCTAATAATATACATAATATGATGAAAATATAATACTTAGTAACAAAATTATGGAAATTACAACAGAGAATTATGGAAACTAGGCTACCCAGAACGCATTATATTAAGTGGTTTGTTAATGGTTTCTATCCTAACTGAACCTAACCAAACCGAAATACTAACTATAGATAAAATATTTAGTTAAAATATAGCTACATTGTAGTTTATCTCTATCACGCCAAGCTGATTATCATCGAGTAATAACTGAAATACAGAAAGAAACCGGTTCTACTCAGACCAAGAACTTGAGTGTGGTAATTGGTAAGATAAGACATAAGTACCCTTTTTTGTTAAAACTATAAAAGAATACAATTAAGGAATGATTGAAGCTCATAAACGAGGAATAATGGCTTAATACTAGAGGAGGGCAGTCATAACCCTCCCCCCTCATTTTGAGGATAGCTCCGCCTCTAATAAAACATCATTTTTGGAAAAAAGAGATGCAACGCAGACTAATGAGTGTGTAAATGACTCGGCAATAACTCAGTAAATGACTGAGTGTGTAAATGACTCGGCAATAACTCGGTAAATGACTGAGTGTGTAAATCACTCGATAATAAGTGGCACCAACTAAATGGCGAATTGTATTTTACTAAACTTTCCAGGTGCTGAGAAGGGGGGTTTGGTAGCATTCCCTAATCTGTGGTAGTTTCTCTTATTTAAAGTTAAATCGCTCTTTACATGTTATTTTAGAACTTAGGTTTTTTAATATAGGTAAAAAGAAAATCAATGATTATTCTTTGAATCTTCTAAAATGATTGATATGCGATATTTAGTTTTGATGAGAGTAGTAAGGCCATAGGGAAGGTCTTCTTGATAAAGTAAAGGATTGGTGAAATCTACAGAAATACATATCGTAAAAATGGCATATTTTTAATTTTGCTCTGAAAAAGTAGACGAGTTGAGCCATAGATAAAAAAAAGTATGCCTGGTTTAAAGCAGCCCTGAAAGGCTTTTTACGTGCTAAAAAGCTTTATGGGACCTTATCTAAGCTCTGCCACCTAAAAAAATTCAATTTTCTGCGTTTCTGAGAAGGGGGGTTTGGTAGCATTCCCTAATCTGTGGTAGTTTCTCTTATTTAAAGTTAAATCGCTCTTTACATGTTATTTTAGAACTTAGGTTTTTTAATATAGGTAAAAAGAAAATCAATGATTATTCTTTGAATCTTCTAAAATGATTGATATGCGATATTTAGTTTTGATGAGCCCTTAAACAGCTCTCTACGATGTTCAAGTGCCCCACTAGCAGTGAAAAAAAAAATAAGGGTACTTACTTATGTATTATACCGCCAACACTCATCTTTACGCTGTGTAAAACTCGAGAACAAACAAATTAATCTGTCTGTATTGAGAAACAATTAGCTTACGCTCAGTGGAACACAAGTAGCGGGTGACAGAATACATTGGAATTATACAGTTTGGGCTATATATTTGCGCATTATGGGTGATGGGGGTGGTTAGGTTACCCCCCCCCGTCTAATGTGTAAATATATATACCAAATTTGTTTCTAAAGTTTTATATTTTCATCATGTTTTGGTATTTTTCATTAGGATTAACCTAACTTCACTTCTTGAGTGTTGGCGGTGTAATACATAAGTACCGAAATAAGAAAAGAGGACACATCAGTGCTATCATGCAAAAAAAAGTGATTTTCATTATTGTTCAAGCCATGGGACTGTGATTTTCTGTAATTGACCATGGCGATTCTAATGGTTTACTTTTTTGTCTCGATCTAACGCCATTTTTGGGGGGTTTCAAGCTATTTTTCGAAATTCTCTTAAATTTATTCTCAAAATAACATTTTACTATTTAGACTGGTTTAGATAATGGTTGCCATTCTTGAATCAGCTAGTAATGATAATTTTTCTCATTTGTCACTTTTTTAAACGTCTTTTCTAATTTTTAAAAGTGTTTTTAATTTTTTAAATTTTGGTTACAATGTGCCGCGTTTCGTCCTTTACTAGGTCGCATAAATATCTTTATTGTTACAGACTATTACAGCTAAAACTTAAAAACTGATCACAGATTGGAAACAACTTTGATTGACAATCTAATAAAGTAGCGATGCTTAATCATTGCGTGAGAAATAAATGATTAGGGACAGCAAAAAATAAGTTGGCCGAACAATAACAGGAGGGCAAGAATCTACTCTTAAAGTGCAAAGGACCACGAAAATTAAATCTGATTTTTGAGATTTGATAAATCTGATCAGATCTCATTTCATCTGAAAGCAAAAATTTCAAGATATGTATATATGTTAAGAATTTTTTGCTTTCCTTTGAAGGTCTAGTTGTCGTTGGAAATAAGCACATTTTTAATGTTTAAATTTTTACGGACGAAAAGCTTTCATAATTTTGAAACAACCAAAAGAATAATATTAGAAAATCGTGGTGTTTATGTCTGAATAGACCGAAAATGAAACCATGGGACCAACATTTTTATTTTAATATCCTTGGTACTTGAAGGCCGGACAGACTCTGCGTTTTTCAAGCTAAAACCGGCCGTATCTATTCTGCACAAGCGTATTTTAAGCTAGGTTTTGACCAAGGAATTGTTCTGGATTAAAGTTCTTTTTTGGTGTTTTTATCGCTTATTTCTGCTTGAGAGTCAGACTCAATTAACTTGAAAAGGTGTGTAAAGGTTTAAAAAGTGGTTTAACATTAAAAAGTGTGTAAAGGTTTAAACCTGTCCAGTCTTACTTTATATGCTTATTGATTGGTAGTCTAGCAAACTTTCATCTTTAAAAGCTATACTTTACAAATTTTAAAATCTTCGCAAAAAAAAACACAGCATAAATACTTGTTCTTCGCAAGTGTAAGCTCTTAAGATGATGGAAGACAGCGCTACGTCTGTTTGGCCCTTTACGCTTGGAAGCGATAAATGCAACGTGTAGGCCTATATCTCTGAATAACTTGCAACACGTTGGTAGGACTTTTTATTGATTGGTGTCAGTAGAGGTGACCCTAAAGCTCCTGTTGCCCACCCCTGCTGCCACCTATAACTTTTTTTTTACATAGTTTATGGATGGTTATGCCTGCTGATCGATTTATTTGATGGTTTTATGAATTTTGTCAGTGAGAATGAAAAAACAAGAAGTTTGTCACATCTATATCTGTTTTCATTGTTGGTTGCTTGTGTTGGTTGATTAATTTAATGGATTTATGTATTTCTTCCTTGAGTATGGAAAAACAGAAACTTTGTTACTTTCTCGGACTATGGAGTCATTAGAGAGACCGCGTGGTTACTGGTATCATTGGTATTGTTGTTGTTTTGATCACGCTATAGACTCATTAGAGAGAACACGTGGTTAATGGGGTCAATGTTGTTGTTATTGTTTTGGGCACGCGATAGAGTCATTAGGGAGAACACGTGGTTAATGGGGTCAATGTTTTTGTTGTTGTTTTGGGCACGCGATAGAGTCATTAGGGAGAACACGTGGTTAAAGGGGTCAATGTTATTTTTTTTGTTTTTCTCATGCAATAGTCATTAGGGAGAACCTGTGGTTAATGGGGTCAATGTTGTTGTTGTTGTTTTGGGCACTCTCTCAGCGAACGCCAAGGTCAATGTTGTTGTTGTTGTTTTGGGCACGCGATAGAGTCATTAGGGAGAACAAATGGTTTATTGGGTCAGTTTTGTTGTTACTTTTTTGGGCAATCTATAGAGTCATTTTTGTGAACTTTTTGTTTATGGTGTCAATGTTGTTGTTGTTGTTTTGCACACTAGACAGAATCAGTAGCCATACAAAGTGGCTAATTTAGTCGATGTAGTTTGTGTTGTTAAGTGCACCCTCTCAGCGAATGCCAAGGTCAATGTTGTTGTTATTTTTAGGCAAAGTTAATGGCACTCCCTTCCAGCTGTTGTTCACGGTAAATGATATGAGTTTCCGGGAAACAGTATTTGTTGTTGTCGCTCAAGGCAAATGTCTCTGTGGTCGTTATAATGCACAAGTTCCATTTGAACAGTGTTGTGAGGTCCTCTACCCCAACCCCAAAGGGTTCCAATCCCCCTACCCCTACCCCAACCCCGAAGGAAGCCCCAGGTCCTCAAAGGTCCATCAGGCTCCCAAAGGGCCACCCGGCCCTCAAGGGTCCCCAAGACCCCCCCCCCGGGCCCCAAAGGGCCCCTCCCCCCTTTGGCCCCCAAAGGGCCCCTCTCCCTCCATCCCCCCTCCTCACCTTCCCCTCCCCATCCCCTCCTCCCCTCTCCTCCCCTCCTCCCCCTCCCCCTCCCTTACTCCCCTTCCCTCCCACATTTTTTAATATTTTTTTGTGCGTTGAGACACAGAACGACCCCCTCCCCCGGCCCCTCCCCCCTCCCAAAGGGCCCATGGCACCCCAAACGCCTGATTTCTCAAAGTTCAGTTTGAATTTCTATCGTTGAAATGCAAGAGTGAGAATATATGACTAGTGTTTTGTTGTGGTTTACTTTGTCACCGTTACATTTTCTTGATTTTTCAATGTCTATGTAGTTTTTCTTTAATTGAAATGAAAGAGTTGGAATATTTCAGTAGTGTTTGACCGTTGTTTACCTTGTTACACTTACATTCTCTTGATTTTTCAAAGTTCATTTTCAATTTCTTTTATTGAAATGCAATAGTTGGAATATTTAAGTAGAGGTTTGTTTTTGTTCACCTTTTCACAGTTATATTCTCTCGATTTTTCAAAGTACATTATGAATTCCTTTCGTTGAAATGCAAGAGTTGAATTATTTCAGTAGTGTTTGGTCATGGTTTACCTTGTTAGAGTTACATTTCTTGATTTATGAAAGTTCATTTTGAATTTGTTTTATTGAACTGGAAGAGTTGGAATATATCAGTACCGTTGGTTCATGGTTTACCTTGTTACAACTACATTTCTTTGATTTTTCAAAGTTCATTTTGTATTTATTTAATTTAATTGCACGAATTGGAATGTTTCACTAGCGTTTTGTAATGATGTACCTTGTAAGAATTATATTCTCTGGATTTATCGAATTACATTTTGAACTTATTTTATTAAAATGCAAGAGTGGGTTTATTTCAGTAGTGTTTTGCCGTGGATTAACTTGTCACAGTTAGATTACCTTGATTTTTCAAAGTTAATTTTGAGTTTCTTAAATTGAAATGCAAGAGTTGGAATATTGCAGTAGTGTTTTGGTGGGGTTTACCTTATCACAGTTACATTATCATGATTTTTAAAATTTATTTTCAGTCTTTTTCATTGAAATGTCAGAGCTGAAAAATGTCCTTACGGTTTTGTTGTTGGTTTACTTAGTCACATCAACGCGCTACGAATTGTTCAATGCTCATTCTAATTTAGTTCGTTGAAAATTACTAGTTTATATATTCAAGTAGTGTTTTTTTGTGGTTTACCTTGTCACAGTTACATTTTCTCAATTTTTCAAAGTTCATTTTGGATTTCTTTCATTGAAATGCAAGAGTTGGAATATTTCAGTAGTGTTTCGTCGTGGTTTACCATGTCACAGTTACATTTTCTTGATTTTTCAAAGTTCATTTTGGATTTATCACGTTGAAATGCAAGAGTTTGAATATGTCAGTAGCTTTTTGTCGTGGTTTACCATGTCACAGTTACATTCCCTTAATTTTTCAAATTTCATTTGAAATTTTTAAGTTTAAAAGCAGGAGTTGGAACTTTCCAGTAGTGTTTTGCTTCGGTTTAAATTGTCACACTCACATTTTCTTGATTTTTCAAAATTCATTTTGAATTTCTTTTATTGAAATGCAAGAGTTGAAATATTTCAGTAGTGTTTTGTCATGGTTTACCTTGTTAGAGTTACATTTTCACGATTTTTCAAAGTTCATTTTGAATTTCTTTCGTTGAAATGCAAGAGTTGGAATATTCCACTAGTGTTTGGTTATGGTTTATCTTGTCAAAGTTGCATTCTCTTGATTTTTAAAAGTCTTTTTCGGATTTCTTTCTTTAAAGTACCAGAGTTAGTAAATTGTAGTATTGTTTCGTACGATTTACATGTTCATAGTTACAGTCTCTTGATTATACTTTTGAAAGTTTTGTTTAATTTAGCCTACAATACCGATTTGGATTACTCCGGGATTGTTTATTCGTGTTTTAAAATGTCGCAGCCAAATCACCTTGACTTTCCAATGTTCATTTTTGATTTCTTTCATTGAAAAGCAAGAGTTGGAATATTGCAGTTGTGTTTTTGTAGGGTTTACCTTATCACAGTTACATTCTCTTGATTTTCATAGTTCATTTTGAATTTCTATCGTTGAAAAGTAAGAGCTGGAATATTTCAGTAGTGTTTTGTTGTTGGTTTACCTTGTCACAGTTACATTCTCTTGATTTTTCAAAACTCATTTGAATTTCTTTCATTGAAATGCAAGAGTTGGAATATTTAAGTAGTGTTTTTTTGGGGTTTACCATATCACAGTTACATTTTCTTGATTTTCAATTTTTGATTTGGGATTTCTTTCATTGTAATGAAAGAGTTGGAATATTTCAGTACTGTTTTGCCGTGATTTTCCTTATCACAGTTACATTATTTGGATTTTTCAAAGTTCATTCTTGATTTATAACTTTGAAATGCGAGAGTTGGAGTATTTCAGTAGTTTTATGTCATGGTTTAAATGGTCACAGTTACGTTTTCATGACTTTTCAAATGATCAGTTTGAATTTCAATTTTTGAATTTCAAGAGTGGGAACATTTTAGTAGTGTTTTGTTGCGGTTTGCTATATCACAGTTAAATTTTCATGATTTATTAAAGTTCATTTTGAATTTCCTTTATTGAAATTCAAGATTTAGAATACTTCAGTAGTGTTTTGTAGTGTTTTAAACTGTTAAAGTTACATTTTCATTATTTTTCAAAGTTTATTTTGAATTTCTTTCGCTGAAATGCAAGAGTTGGAATATTTCACTATTGTTTTGTTATGGTTTACCCTGTCACAGTTACATTTTCTTGATTTTTAAAATTTCATTTCGGTTTTGTTTCGTTGAAATGCAAGAGTTGAATTATTTCAGTAGTTTTTGTTAATGGTTTACCTTGTCACAGTTACATTTTCTTGATTTTTCAAAGTTCATTTTGGAGAACGATGTTGGCACAATGTATTGTTTTTTAATAGTCGAAAGTGATTGGAAGGCAACTAACACCCCTTCTACGCCAACTATTTCCCCAAACACATCCAATCAAAATTTTGAGATAGCCATTTTGTTCATCGTAGTTGATTTTCAGATATAAATTATTTTTTGAGAAGGATATTCCCCCAGAGCCCTCAGGGCGAGGGTTTTAAATTATGCCCTGGGAGCATATAAGATTTTTATAGACAGCGTTGTCGTAGAAACTTCAAAAAAGGCTCATTCGATTGGAAATTCAAAGGGCTAGTGCGTTTTTTAATAGTCGAATTTGATTGGAGGGACAAACTTCAAAAAGGGCTCATTCGATTTGAAATTTAAATGGCCAGTGCCCTTTTTAATAGTCGAAAGTGATTGGAGGGCAACTAACATCCCTTCCACGCCAACCATTTCCCCAAACGCATCCAGTCAAAATTTTGAGATAGCCATTATGTTCAACGCAGTTGAAAGGTTCGTAAATTATATCTTTGAGCTGGACGCTCCCTCCACAGTCTTCAGAGCTAGGGTTGTAAGTTATGCCCTGGGACCATATAAGGTTTTTATGGAAACCGTTTTCTTAAAAACCTGAAAAAGGGCTCATTCAACTGGAAATTCAAAGGGCTAGTGACCTTATTAATAGTTGAAAGTAATTGGAAGGCAACTAACCCCCTCTCACACCCACCATTCCCCCAAACATTTTTGGGGACTCCGTATCGCATTATTGTTTTTCTCATACCAGGACACTTTGTATCAAAGGAGTTGTCGTAGAAACTTCAAAAAGGGCTCATTCGATTGGAAATTGGAATGGCTAGTGTCCTTTTTAATAGTAGAAAGTGATTGGAATGCAAATAACACCCAACAGCCATTTTGTTAAACGTAGCTGAAAGTTCTGAAATTATATTTTTAGCATATTTTGATAGGATGACAGCAATGACCCCCCCCCCCCCATAGCCGTCAGGGCAAGGTTGTAAGTTATGCCCTGGGGGCATACAAGTATAGAAAGTATTGTCGCAGAAACTTCAAAAAGGGCTCATTTGATTGGAAATCGAAATGACTAAGGAACTTTTAAATAGTCAAAAGTGATTGGAAGGCAACTAACACCCCTTCTATGCCCACCATTTATCCAGACACATCCAATCAAAATTTTGAGATAGCCATTTTGTTCCAAGTAGTTGAAAGGTCCCTGAAATTATATCTTTAAGGATGCCACTCCCCTCACAGCCCTCAGGGTAAGGGTTGTAAGTTATGCCCTGGGGACATATCAGATTTTTAGTGAAAGCTTTGTCGCAGAAACTTCAAAAAGGCCTCATTCGATTGTAAATTGAAAGGGCTAATGCCCTTGTTAATAGTCAACAGTGATTGGAGAGCAACTAACCCCCCTCTAACGCTGATCTTTTCCACAAACACATCCAATCAACATTTTTAGATAGTGATTTTATTCAACGTAGTTAAAAGTTTTAGAAATTGGATCTTTGAGAATGATAACCTTCTCAGAGCCCTCAGGGCAAGGGTTGTAAGTTATGTATGTTTACTGAAAAAAATACACATGAATGTTTATTGTGTGTTTAATATGCATAAACTGAGATTTATTAATCAAAATGTTAATATTATTTGATTTATTAAAGTTATATAAGTAAAACATTTATATTTTTTCAGTAAAGTGCAAATTATGTTCTGGCTTTGGGAAGGCATAGGGATTTTGAGCCCTACGTATGTTAATTTCTGCTCGTTTTGAGTTTGACTCGTTTATTTATTGTAATGTCTGTTCGTTTTGGGCTTCATTTATTTATCAATGCTGATTTATGGTAGTTTCATGCTTGGTAGATTATTTGATTTTATTTTTGCTCATTTTTGGTTTAATGGAGTTCTTTACTTTTCTTTGAAAAACTTATTTTGTGTAAAAGGTTTTTATAATTAATTTAATACAAAACCAGCTGTTAACCTCATTTCCTACCTTAACCGCAGCAGTATTATTCTCGTACATAGCACTAATCACTTTAATGTATTTGTCTGGCATACAATATAGCCTAAGGATAAGACCTTCCATCAACTCTCTTCCCTCAACAGAATGGAACACTTGCTCATAATCTATAAGACTGAGGACTAAAGGTGTTTGACAACTCAGGCATTTCTCAATTTTTAACCGAAGCGTAAAAACTTGGTCGACACATCCTCGACCGTTTCTAAAACCGCACTTTTTTTCTCTTAAAACTTTGTCTACAGGGTCTCTCAGTCTAAAAAATATCTAATTACTAAGTAATTTGCTACCTACAGAGACCAGACTAATGCCTTGATAATTACGACGCTCACTCTTATCACCTTTCTTATACAGTGGTTTAATTAAGGATTTCCTAAAATTATTAGGTACTTCCCCCTTTTCAAAAACCATATTCATAATCTTCAGTAACTTATTTCTAACCTCAGAACCACCATATTTAAGAAACTCATTTACCACACGTATCAACCCCTGGAGCCTTATAAGTTTTTAATCCTTTTAGCACTGTCGCTAATTCTTCCTCAAAAAACAAATCTTCCTTTATATCCAAAGTATCATAAACTTTTCCATTTTCCTCTATATCTTTTCCTGCAACTGTATCTCGGTTTAGCAAATTCTCAATATGTTCCGCCAATTTCTCTTTAACTCTTTCATTATCAGTAGGAAACTATCTATAACTCGTGACAGGACATAATTTATGCATGTTTTTATGGTTTCTGTCACTGAGAATAAAAAAAAGGATTTTTCTCACTTTGATGTATTTTCATGGTTTGTTGATTCTAATTGGGGCAATGACACCTCTTTCAAGGTCGATTTGTTGTTGTTCGTCTAGGTGTAATGACACTGGGGTGAATTTTGCACATTCGCATTAACAGGGGAAGAGATGTATTGATCTAGGACTCGAGGGGGAAATGGATTTCCGAGAAATTGATTTACATAATCGGTGGGGAATGTATTGATCCGAAAAGGGGAATTAAGAAAGAAATATGGCTTCTTTGATCCTTAGGTCTGAGGGCTAAATGGTGTTTAGTGACAAATTAGAGATAAATTGATATTCTATCGAAACCATAATAGTGTAGCTAGGAACACCTATGAGATGAAGAGATTAACGAGGGAAATGGTTTCACGGGAATTTCAAATGTAACAGCACAGGAATACCAAGACAAAAGTAATACGCAGAAATTACGTTTAGGAATTATTCGGGCCAAACTATTTGAGACATTTTGAGAAGATGATTTAGAAGATGATTTGAGGATGAAACTCTGTGGTCGTTATAATACACAAGTTCCATTTGAACAGTGTTGTGAGATCCCCTACCCCAACCCCAAAGGGCCCCCCTACCACAACCCCAAAGGGTGCCCTCTACCCAAACCCCAAAGGGCCCCCTACCCCAACCCCAAAGGGCCCTCCTACCCCAACCCCAAAGGGCCCCCTACCCACAACACCAAATGGACCCCCGGGCCCCCAAAGGCTGTAAACTTTCTGTGTTCACTTCTCTGTGAGTTATCTACTTCTCTGTAAAGTGAGGCTTCTTCTCTTTAGAGTCTTATGGTAGAGTTGGCCTATTATTTGATATCGACTGGAGAAGGATGTCTAGAGTCTCTAATCATCACATAGTTTATGTTTAGAGTATAAAATATTTATTCATATATATAATACAGTGAATGTTCATATATAGAAGACAGATACAGAATTTCGAACTGCTTAAATATTCTACATTGGTAACTTATATTCAGCAAAATATGCAGATACACATCCGGGCTTTTGACAGAACTGTTCTATTTTAATCTGTCAACTTCCAGGAATTACAGCAAATATTCAGAATTAATTTAGTTATCAAGGAAATGGTATTATAACTAGGAAATGAAACTTTTGACTTATACTTAGAATTTTAATTATTGGTTTTAACCCAGAAAAACCTATTTCCAAAGTTTACAGATTTTCCCATTACATAGTTTATGTTTAGAGCATAAAATGTGTATTTATACATATAATACAATGAATGTACATATGGCGAGGACAGATACAGAATTCGAACTGACTCAAATAATCTAAATTGGTAACTTATATTCAGCACAATATGCAGATACACATCCGGGCATTTGACAGAATTGTTCTATTTTAATCTGTCAACTTCAGTGAATTACAGCAAATATTCAGAATTAATTTAGTTATCAAGGAAATGGGATTTTAACTAGGAAATAAACCTTTTGACTTATACTTAGAATTTTAATTATTGGTTTTAACCCAGAAAAACCTATTTCCAAAGTTTACAAGGCCCCCGAGCCACCTCCCTTCCTCCCTCCCTTTTTTGAATTTTTTTGAAGTTTTTTCGGACTGTATTTTTTAGACTTAGAAATTATCCAACGTTTTTCCGGTTTTTTCTTTAACCCATTGGCATAGAGTTTTAGCCAAGAGTCTTAGCTTAGTTTTATTTCGAGTTGAAGTTTAGTTTAGTTATAGTTAAGAGTTTAAAGTTATACCTTAGAGTCTTAGCCTAGAGTTTTTGTTAGCGTTCTAGTTTAGTTTAGTTTTAGTTAAAAGTTTAGAGTTTTAGCCTAGAGTCTTAGCTTAGAGCTTTAGTTAGAGTTGAAGTTTCGTTTAGTTATAGTTAAGAGTTTAGAGTTTTACCTTAGAGTCTTAACTTAGAGTTTTTGTTAGAGTTCTAGTCTAGTTTAGTTTTAGTTAAGAGTTTAGAGTTTTACCTTAGAGTCTTAGCTTAGAGTTTTAGTTAGAGTTGAAGTTTAGTTTAGTTATAGTTAAGAATTTAGAGTTTTAGCTTAGAGTCATAGCTTAGAGTTTTAGTTAAAGTTGTAGTTTAGTTAACATTTAGTTAAGAGTTTAGAGTTTTAGCCTAGAGTCTTAGCTTAGAGTTTTTGTTGAAGTTCTAGTTTAGTTTAGTTTTAATTAAGAGTTTAGAGTTTTACCTTAGAGTCTTAGGTTGGAGTTTTTGTTAGATTTCTAGTTTAGTTTAGTTAGAGTTAAGAGTTTGGAGTTTTACCTTAGAGATTTAGCTTAGAGTTTTAGTTAGATTTGAAGTTTACTTTAGTTTTAGTTAAGAGTTTAGAGTTTTAGCTTAGAGGCTTAGCTTAGAGTTTTTGTAAGAGATCTAGTCTAGTTTAGTTTTAGTTAAGAGTTTAGAGTTTTAGCTTAGAGTCTTAGCTTAGAGTTTTAGTTAGAGTTGAAGTTTAGTTTAGTTATAGTTAAGAGTTTGGAGTTTTACCTTAGAGACTTAGCTTAGACTTTTAGTTAGAGTTGAAGTTTACTTTAGTTTTAGTTAAGAGTATAGAGATTTAGCTTATAATCTTAGCTTAGAAATTTTCTTAGAGCTCTTGTTTAGTTTTGTTTTAGTTTAGAGTTTAGAGTTTTTATATTATATTCTTATATTATTGTTGTTGTTTAAGTTGTATTTTAGTTTTATTTAAGAGTTTAGAGTTTTAGATTAGAGTCTTAGCTTAGGGTTTTAGTTGTAGTTGAAGTTTAGTTTAGTTATAGTTAAGAGTTTAGAGTCTTAGCTTAGAGTCTTAGCTTAGATTTCTTGTTAGAGTTCTAGTTTAGCTTAGTATTAGTAAAGAGTTTAGAGTTTTACCTTTGAATATTAGCTTGGAGTTTAAGTTAGAGTTGAAGTTTATTTTAGTTATAGTTAAGAATTTAGAGTTTTAGCTTAGAGTCATAGCTTAGAGTATTAGTTAAAGCTGAAGCTTAGTTAAGTTTTAGTTAAGAGTTTAGAATTTTAGCCTAGAGTCTTAGCTTAGAGTTTTTGTTGAAGTTTTGTTTAGTTATAGTTAAGAGTTGAGAGTTTTTAGCTTAGAATCTTAGCTTAAAGTTTTTGTTAGAGATCTAGTTTAGTTTAGTTTTAGTTAAGGGTTTAGAGTTTTACCTTAGAGTCTTAGCTTAGAGTTTTAGTTAGAGTTGAAGTTTAGTATAATTATTGTTAAAAATTTAGAGTTTTAGCTTAAAGTCATAGCTTAGAGTTTTGTTACAGTTTTCGTTTAGTTTAGTTATAGTTAATAGTCTTGAGTTTTACCTTAGATTCTTAGCTTAGAGTTTTAGTTAGAGTTGAAGTTCACTTTAGTTTAAGTTTAAGAGTTTAGATTTTTAGCTTAGAGTTTTTGTTAGAATTCTAGTTTAGTTTAGTTTTAGTTTAGAGTTTAGAGTTTTTAGCTTAGAGTTTTTCTTTTAGTTCTAGTTTAGTTTAGGTTTCCGTTAAGAGTTTAGAGTTTTTCCTTATAGTCTTAAGTTAGAGTTTTAGCTAGAGTTGAAGTTTGGTTTAGTAATAGTTAAGAGTTGAGAGTTTTAGCCTAGAGTCTTAGCTTAGAGCTTTACTTAGAGGTGAAGTTTAGTTTAGTTTAGTTATAGTTAAGAGTTTAAAGTTTTAGCCTAGAGTCTTAGCTTAGAGTTTTTGTTAGAGTTCTAGTTTAGTGTTGTTTTAGTTAAGAGTTAAGAGTTTTACCTTAGAGTATTAGCTTAGAGTTTTAGTTAGAGTTGAAGTTTAGTTTAGTTATATTTAAGAATTTAGAGTTTTAGCATAGAGTCACAGCTTAGAGTTTTAGTTAAAGTTGTAGTTTAGTTAAGTTATAGTTAATAGTTTAGAGTTTTAGACTAGATTCTTAGAGTTTTTGTTGAAGTTCTAGTTTAGTTTAGTTTTCATTAAGAGTTTAGAGTTTTACCTTAGAGTCTTAGGTTGGAGTTTTTGTTAGATTTCTAGTTTAGTTTAGATAGAGTTAAGAGTTTGGAGTTTTACCTTAGAGATTTAGCTTAGAGTTTTAGTTAGAGTTGAAGTTTACTTTAGTTTTAGTTAAGAGTTTAGGGTTTTAGCTTAGAGTCTTAGCTTAGAGTTTTTGTTAGAGTTCTAGTCTAGTTTAGTTTTAGTTAAGAGTTTAGAGTTTTACCTTAGAGTCTTAGCTTAGAGTTTTAGTTGGAATTGAAGTTTAGTTTAGTTATAGTTAAGAGTTTGGAGTTTTAGCTTAGAGTCTTAGCTTAGAGTTTTAGTTAGAGTTGAAGTTTACTTTAATTTTAGTTAAGAGTTTAGAGTTTTAGTTTAGAGTCTTAGCTTAGAGTTTTTTTTAGAGTTCTAGTTTAGTTTAGTTTTAGTTAAGAGTTTAGAGTTTTTAGATTAGAGTCTTAGCTTAGACTTTTTGTTGAAGTACTAGTTTAGTTTTAGTTAAGAGTTTAGAGTTTTAGAGTTGAAGTTTAGTTTAGTTATAGTTAAGAGTTTAGAGTTTTACTTTAGAGACTTAGCTTAGACTTTTAGTTAGAGTTGAAGTTTACTTTAGTTTTAGTTAAGAGTATAGAGTTTTAGCTTAGAATCTTAGCTTAGAGTTCTTGTTAGAGTTATAGTTTAGTTTAGTTTTAGTTAAGAGTTTAGAGTTTTACCTTAGAGTATTAGCTTAGAGTTTTAGTTAGAGTTGAATTTTATTTTAGTTATAGTTAAGATTTTAGAGTTTTAGCTTAGAGTCATAGCTTAGAGTTTTAATTAAAGCTGAAGTTTATTTAAGTTTAGTTAAGAGTTTAGAGTTTTAGCCTAGATTCTTAGTTTAGAGTTTTTGTTGAAGTTTACTTTAGTTTTAGTTAAGAGTTTAGAGTTTTAGCTTAGAGTCTTAGCTTAGAGTTTTGTTAGAGTTCTAGTTTAGTTTAGTTTTAGTTAAGAGTTTAGAGTTTTTAGCTTAGAGTCTTAGCTTAGAGTTGTTGTTGAAGTTAAAGTTTACTTTAGATTTATTTAAGAGTTTATTTTTTGATCTTAGAGTATTATCTTAATGTTTGTCGTTGAGTTTTAGTTAATATAAGATATATGTTTTTTTAACGTATTAGCTTATAGAGTTTTTTAGATTTCTAGCTTAGTTTAGTTATATTTAATAGTTTGGAGTTTTTGTTAGAGTTGAAGTTTAGTTTAGTTTAGTTTTACTTTATAGTTTTAGCTTAGAGTCATAGCTTAGAGATTTAATTGGAGTTAAAGTTTAGTTTAGTTATATTTAAGATTTTAGAGTTTTAGCCTAGAGTCTTAGCTTAGAGTTTTAGTTTGAGCTCTAGTTTAGTTTTAGTTAAAAGTTTTGAGTCTTAGCCTAGAGTCTGAGCTTAGAGTTTTTGTTAGAGTTCTAGTTTAGTTTAGTTTAGTTATGAGTTTAGAGTTTTAGCTTAGAGTCATAGCTAAGAGTTTTAGTTAGAGTTGAAGTTTAGTTATCGTTAAGAGTTTAGAGTTTTAGCATAGAGTCTTAGCTTAGAGTTTTAGGTAGAGTTGCAGTTTAGCTTAGTTATAGTTAAGAGTTGAGAGTTTTAGCCTAAAGTCCTAGTTTAGAGTTTAGTTGGAGTTGAAGTATAGTTTAGCTATAGTTAAGAGTTTGGAGTTTTAACTTTGAGTCTTAGCGTAGAGTTTTAGTTAGAGTTGAAGTTTAGTTATAGTTAAGAGTTTAGAGTTTTAGCTTAGATTCTTAGCTTAGAGTATTAGTTAGAGTTGAAGTTAGTTTTAGTTATAGTAAAGAGTTGAGAGTTCTTAGCCTAGAGTCTTAGCTTAGAGTTTTTATTAGAGTTCTAGTTTAGTTTAGTTTTAGTTAAGAGTTTAGAGTTTTACCTTAGAGTCTTAGCTTAGAGTTTTAGTTAGAGTTGAAGTTTAGTATAGTTTTACTTCATAGTTTTAACTTAGAGTCTTATCTTAGAGTTTTATTTAGAGTTGTAGTTTAGTTTTGTTTTAGTTAAGAGTTTAGAATTTTAGCTTAGAATCTTATCTTAGAGTTCTAGTTTAGAGTTATAACTTAGAGCCTTAGCTTAGAGTTTTAGTTAGAGTTCTAGTTTAATTTAGATAAGGGTTTAGAGTTTTAGCTTAGAGTCTTAGCTTAGAATTTTAGTTAGAGTTGAAGTTTAGTTTAGTTTTAGTTAAGAGTTTAGAGTTTTAGCTTAGAGTCTTAGCTTAGAGCTTTAGTTAGAGTTCTAGTTTCGTTTAGTTTTAGTTAAGAGTTTAGAGTTTTTAGCTAAGAGTCTTAGCTTAGAGTTGTTGTTGAAGTTCTAGTTTAGTTTAGTTTTATTTAAGACTTTATTTTATCTTAAAGTATTAGCTTAGAGTTTTAGTTAGAGTTGAAGTTTAGTTTAGTAATAGTTAAGAGTTTTAGCTTAGAGTTTTTGTTAGAGTTCTAGTTTAGTTTAGTTTTAGTTAAGAGTCTAGAGTTTTACCTTAGAGTCTTAGCTTAGAGTTTTAGTTAGAGTTGAAGTTTAGTTTAGCTTTAGTTTGGAGATTTAGCTTAGAGTCATAGCTTAGAGTTTTAGTTAAAGTTGAAGTTTTAGTTTAGTTTTAGTTAAGAGTTTAGAGTTTTAGCCTAGAGTCTTAGCTTAAAGTTTTAGTTAGAGTTGTAGTTTTGTTTAGTTATAGTTAAGAGCTTAGAGTTTTTAGCTTAGTCTTAGCTATAAGTTTTTGTTAGAGTTCTAGTTTAGTTTAGTTTTATTTAAGAGTTTAGAGTTTTACCTTAGAGTCTTAGCTTAGAGTTTTAGTTAGAGTTGAAGTTTAGTTTAGTTTTGCTTTATAGTTTTAGCTTAGAGTTATAGTTTAGTTTAGTTTTAGTTGAGTTTAGAGTTTTAGCTTAAAGTCTTAGCTTAGAGTTTTAGTTAGAGTTGATGTCTAGTTATAGTCAAGAATTTAGAGTTTTAGCTTAAAGTCTTAGCTTAGAGTTTTAGTTAGAGTTGAAGTTTAGTTTGGTTATAGTTAAGAGTTTCGAGTTTTAGCTTAGAATTTTTGTTAAAGTTATAGTTTAGTTTAGTTTTAGTTAAGAGTTTAGAGTTTTACCTTAGATTCTTCGCTTAGAGTTTTAGTTAGAGTTGAAGTTTAGTTTAGTTACAGTTAAGAATTCAGAGTTTTAGCTTAGAGTCATAGCTTAGAGTTTTAGTTAAAATTCTAGTTTACTTTAGTTTTAGTTAAGAGTTTGGAGTTTTACCTTAGAGTTCTAGCTTAGAGTTATTGATAGAGTTCTAGTTTAGTTTAGTTTTAGTTAAGAGTTTGGACTTTTAACTTAGAGTCTTAGCTTAGAGTTTTAGTTAGAGTTAAAGTTTACTTTAGTTTTAGTTAAGAGTTTAGAGTTTTAGCTTAGAGTCTTAGCTTAGAGTTTTTGTTAGAGTTCTAGTTTAGTTTAGTTTTAGTTAAGAGTTTAGATTTTTTAGCTTAGAGTCTTAGCTTAGAGTTTTTGTTGAAGCTCTAGTTTAGTTGAGTTTAATTTTAGTTAATAGTTTCAAGTTCTACCTTAGAGTCTTAGCTTATAGTTTTTGTTAAAGTTGAAGTTTAGGTTAGTTATAGTTAATATTTTGGAGTTTTTAGCTTAGAGTCTTAGTTTAGAGTTTTTGTTAGAGTTCTAGTTTAATTTAGTTTTAGTTAAGAGTTTAGAGTTTTGGTTAGAGTTGAAGTTTAGTTTAGTTTTACTTTATAGTTTTAGCTTAGAGTCTTAGCTTGGAGTTTCATTTAGAGTTGATGTTTAGTTTAGTTTTAATTGAGTATTTATAGTTTTAGCATAGAGTCTTAGCTTAGAGTTTTAGTTAGAGTTCTAGTTTAGTTTAGTTTTAGTTAAGAGTTTAGAGTTTTAGCCTAGAGTCTGAGCTTTGAGTTTTTGTTAGAGTTCTAGTTTAGTTTAGTTATGAATTTAGAGTTTTAGCTTAGAGTCATAGCTTAGAGTTTTAGTTAGAGTTGAAGTTTAGTTATAGCTAAGAGATTAGAGTTTTAGCTTAGAGTCTTAGCTTAGAGTTTTAGTTAGAGCTGAAGTTAAGTTTAGTTATAGTTAAGAGTTGAGAGTTGTTGCCTAGAGTCATAGCTTAGAGTTTAGTTAGAGTTGAAGTTTACTTTAGCTATAGTTAAGAGTTTGGAGTTTTAACTTTGAGTCTGAGCGTAGAGTTTTAGTTAGAGTTGAAGTTTAGTTATTGTTGAGAGTTTAGAGTTTTAGCTTAGAGTCTTAGCTTAGAGTTTTAGTTAGAGTTGAAGTTAATTTTAGTTATAGTAAAGAGTTGAGAGTTTTTAGCCTAGAGTCTTAGCTTAGAGTTTTTATTAGAGTTCTAGTTTAGTTTAATTTTAGTTAAGAGTTTAGAGTTTTAACTTAGAGTCTTAGCTTAGAGTTTTAGTTAGAGTTGAAGTTTAGTTTAGTTTTACTTTATAGTTTTAGCTTAGAGTCTTAGCTTAGAGTTTTAGTTAAAGTTGTAGTTTAGTTTAGTAACAGTTAAGAATTTAGAGTTTTAGCCTAGAGTCTTAGCGTAGAGTCTTATCTTATAGTTTTTGTTAAAGTTCTAGTTTACTTTATTTTTAGTTAAGAATTTAGAGTTTTAGCCTAGAGTCTTAGCTTGGAGTTTTTGATAGATTTCTAGTTTAGTTATATAAGAGTTTAGAGTCTTACCTTAGAGTCTTAGTGAAGAGTTTTCGTTAGAGTTGAAGTTTAGTTTTGTTATAGTTAAGAGTTTAAAGTTTTAGCCTAGAGTCTCAACTTAGAATTTTAATTAAAGCTCTAGTTTAGTTTAGTTTTGGTTAAGAGTTTAGAGTTTTTAGCTCAGAGTCTTAGCTTAGAGTTGTTGTTGAAGTTCTAGTTTAGTTTAGTTTTAGTTAAGACTTTAGAGTTTTATCTTAAAGTCTTAGCTTAAAGTTTTAGTTAGATGTGAAGTTTAGTTTAGTAATAGTTAAGAGTTTAGAGTTCTAGCTTAGAGTTTTTGTTTGAGTTCTAGTTTAGTTTAGTTTTAGTTATGAGTTTAGAGTTTTACCTTAGAGTCTTAGCTTAGAGTTTTAGTTAGAGTTGAAGTTTAGTTTAGTTATAGTTTAGTGATTTAGCTTAGAGTCTTAGCTTAGAGTTTTAGTTAAAGTTGTAGTTTAGTTTAGTTTCAGTTAAGAGTTTAGAGTTTTAGCCTAGAGTCTTAGCTTAAAGCTTTAGTTAGAGTTGAAGTTTAGTTTAGTTATAGTTAAGAGTTTAGAGTTTTTAGCTTAGAGTCTTAGCTAAAAGTTTTAGTTAGAGTTCTAGTTTAGTTTAGTTTTATTTAAGAGTTTAGAGTGTTACCTTAGAGTCTTAGCTTAGAGTTTTAGTTAGAGTTGAAGTTTAGTTTAGTTTTGCCTTATAGTTTTAGCTTAGAGTTCTTGTTTAGTTTAGTTTTAGTTGAGTTTAGAGTTTTAGCTTAGAGTCTTAGCTTAGAGTTTTAGTTACAGTTGAAGTTTAGTTTTAGTTAAGAGTTTAGAGTTTTAGCTTAGAGTCTTAGCTTAGAGTTTTAGTTAGAGTTGAAGTTTAGATTGGTAATAGTTAAGAGTTTAGAGTTTTAACTTAGAGTTTCCGTTAGAGTTCTAGTTTAGTATAGTTTTAGTTATGAGTTTAAAGTTTTACCTTAGAGTCTTAGCTTAGAGTTTTAGTTAGAGTTAAAGTTTAGTTTAGTTATAGTTAAGAATTTAGAGTTTTAGCTTAGACTCATAGCTTAGAGTTTTAGTTAAAGTTCTAGTTTACTTTAGTTTTAGTTAAGAGTTTAGAGTTTTACCTTAGAGTCCTAGCTTAGAGTTTTTGTTAGAGTTCTAGTTTAGTTTAGTTATAGTTAAGAGTTTGGAGTTTTACCTTAGAGTCTTAGCTTAGAGTTTTAGTTAGAGTTGAAGTTTACTTTAGTTTTAGTTTAAGAGTGTAGAATTTTTCCTTAGAGTCTTAGCTTAGAGTTTGTGTTAGAGTTCTAGTTTAGTTTAGTTTTAGTTAAGAATTTAGATTTTTTAGCTTAGAGTTTTAGCTTAGAGTTTTTGTTGAAGTTCTAGTTTAGTTTAGTTTTAGTTAAGAGTTTAGAGTTTTAGCTTAGAGTCTTAGCTTAGAGTTTTAGTTAGAGTTGAAGTTTAGTTTAGTTATAGTTAAGAGTTTAAAGTTTTAGCCTAGAGTCTTAGCTTAGAGTTTTTATTAGAGTTCTAGTTTAGTTTAGTTTTAGTTAAGAGTTTAGAGTTTTGGTTAGAGTTGAAGTTTAGTTTAGTTTAGTTTTACTTTATAGTTTTAGGCTAGAGTCTTAGCTTGGAATTTCATTTAAGAGTTGAAGTTTAGCTTAGTTATAGTTAACAGTTTAGAGTTTTATCCTAGAGTCTTATCTTATAGTCTTAGCTTAGAGCTCTAGTTTAGTTTAGTTAAGAGTTTAGAGTTTTAGCCTAGAGTCTGAGCTTTGAGTTTTTGTTAGAGTTCTAGTTTAGTTTAGTTATGAATTTAGAGTTTTAGCTTAGAGTCATAGCTAAGAGTTTTAGTTAGAGTTGAAGTTTAGTTATAGTTAAGAGTTTAGAGTTTTAGCTTAGAGTGTTATCTTAGAGTTTTAGTTAGAGTTGAAGTTTAGTTTAGTTATAGTTAAGAGTTGAGAGTTTTAGCCTAGAGTCATAGCTTAGAGTTTAGTTAGAGTTGAAGTTTATTTTAGCTATAGTTAAGAGTTTGGAGTTTTAACTTTGAGTCTGAGCGTAGAGTTTTAGTTAGAGTTGAAGTTTAGTTATTGTTGAGAGTTTAGAGTTTTAGCTTAGAGTCTTAGCTTAGAGTTTTAGTTAGAGTTGAAGTTAATTTTAGTTATAGTAAAGAGTTGAGAGTTCTTAGCCTAGAGTCTTAGCTTAGAGTTTTTATTAGAGTTCTAGTTTAGTTTAATTTTAGTTAAGAGTTTAGAGTTTTACCTTAGAGTCTTAGCTTAGAGTTTTAGTTAGAGTTGAAGTTTAGTTTATTTTTACTTTACAGTTTTAGCTTAGAGTCTTAGCTTTGAGTTTTAGTTAGAGTTGAAGTTTAGTTTAGTTATAGTTAAGAGTTTAGAGTTTTAGCCTAGAGTCTTAGCTTATAGTCTTAGCTTAGAGTTTTTGTTGACGTTCTAGTTTAGTTTAGTTTTAGTTTAGAGTTTAGAGTTTTAGCCTAGAGTCTTAGCTTAGAGTTTTTGTTAGAGTTCTAGTTTAGTTTAGATAAGAGTTTAGAGTTTTAGCTTATAGTCTTAGCTAAGAGTTTTAGTTAGAGTTGAAGTTTAGTTTAGTTTTAGTTAAGAGTTTAAAGTTTTAGCTTAGAGTCTTAGCTTAGAGTTGTTGTTGAAGTTCTAGTTTAGTTTAGTTTTAGTTAATGCTTTAGAGTTTTATCTTAAAGTCTTAGCTTAAAGTTTTAGTTAGAGTTGTAGTTTAGTTTAGTAATAGTTAAGAGTTTAGAGTTCTAGCTTAGAGTTTTTGTTTGAGTTCAAGTTTAGTTTAGGTTTAGTTATGAGTTTAGAGTTTTACCTTAGAGTCTTAGCTTAGAGTTTTAGTTAGAGTTGAAGTTTAGTTTAGTTATAGTTTGGAGATTTAGCTTAGAGTCATAGCTTAGAGTTTTAGTTAAAGTGGTAGTTTAGTTAAGTTTCAGTTAAGAGTTTTAGAGTTTTAGCCTAGAGTCTTAGCTTAGAGCTTTTGTTAGAGTTGAAGTTTAGTTTAGCTATAGTTAGGAGTTTACAGTTTTTAGCTTAGAGTCTTAGCTTAGAGTTTTTGTTAGAGTTCTAGTTTAGTTTAGTTTTATTTCAGAGTTTAGAGTGTTACCTTAGAGTCTTAGCTAAGAGTTTTAGTTAGAGTTGAAGTTTAGTTTAGTTTTGCCTTATAGTTTTGGCTTAGATCTCTAGTTTCGTTTAGTTTTAGTTAAGAGTTTAGAGTTTTAACCTCGAATCATATCTTAGAGTTTTGATAGAGATTAAGTCTAGATTCAGTTAAGCTTTTAGAGTTTTAGATTAGACCCTTAGCTTAGAGTTTTAGTTAGAGTCGAAGTTAAGTTTAGTTATAGTTAAGAGTTTAGAGTATTAGCTTAGAATTTTTGTTAGACTTCTAGTTTAGTTTAGTTTTAGTTCAGAGTTTAGAGTTTTACCTTAGAGTCTTAGCTTAGAGTTTTAGTTAGAGTTGAAGTTTATTTTAGTTATAGTTAAGAATTTAGAGTGTTAGCTTAGACTCATAGCTTAGAGTTTTAGCTAAACTTCTAGTTTACTTTAGTTTTAGTTAAGAGTTTAGAGTTTTACCTTAGAGTCTTAGCTTAGAGTTATAGTTACAGTTCTAGTTTAGTTTGTTTTAGATAAGATTTTAGATTTTCACCTTTGAATCTGGGCATGACGTAATGTCACAACATGAGTTAACTTTAGTTATATCTAGGAGTATAGAGTTTTAGCCCTGAGGCTTAGCTTAGAGTTTTTGTTAGAGTTCAGGTTTGTGTTAGTTTTAGTTAAGAGTTTAGATTTCTTAGCTTAGAGGCTTAGCTTAGAGTTGTTGTTGAAGTTCTAGTTTAGTTTAGTTTTAGTTAATAGTTTAGAGTTGTAAAGAGATTTGAGAAGTTTTAAAAGTAGGATAAAAATAAAGTTTAAAGAGAATTGATCAGCCAAAGGGGAAAGGTAAGATGAGTAATAAAGGTAAAGGAAATGAAGTGAAGGAATAAGGAGAAATTATACCTATTAGTATTTTTTTTGTAAAGGTTGTGTTTTTTCATTTCTTTCTCTCTTTTTTTTTTATATTGTTATTTCGGAGGATGGGGGTAAAAGTAAATGATAGATGGGGTGAAATAGAGGTTGATGAAAAAGGATTTGAAAAGTGTAATTTAAGGTCACGATGGAAGGGATGCCCTAAGGGGGAAGGGCAGCCTGAGATATCGGATGAACCTAAAAATCTTGGCCTAAAAATCTTAGCTTAGAGTTTTAGTTAGAGTTGAAGTTTAGTTTAGTTATAGTTAAGAATATAGATTTTTAGCTTAGAGTCATAGCTTAGAGTTTTAGTGCAAGTTGTAGTTTAGTTAAGTTTTAGTTATTAGTTTAGAGTTTGAGCCTAGAGTCTTAACTTAGAGCTTTAGTTAGAGTTGAAGTTTAGCTTAGTTATAGCTAAGAGTTTAGAGTTTGTAGCTTAGAGTCTTAGCTTAGAGTTTTTGTTAGAGTTCTAGTTTATTTTAGTTTTAGTTAAGAGTTTAGAGTTCTACCTTAGAGTCTTAGCTTAGAGTTTTAGTTAGAGTTGAAGTTTAGTTTAGTTTTGTTTTACTTTATAGTTTTAGCTTAGAGTCTTAGCTTAGAGTTTTAGTTAGAGTTGAAGTTTAGTTAAGTTATGGTTAAGAGTTTAGAGTTTTAGCCTAGAGTCTTAGCTTAGAGTTTTAGTTAGAGTTCTAGTTTAGTTAAGTTTTAGTCTACATTTTTATCTTAGAGTTTTGTTAGAGTTCTAGTTTTGTTTAGTTTTAGTTAAGAGTTTAGAGTTTTATCTTAGAGTCTTAGCTTAGAGTTTTAGTTAGAGTTGAAGTTTAGTTATAGTTAAGAGTTTAGAGTTTTAGCTTAGAGTCTTATACTAGAGTTTTAGTTAGAGTTGAAGTTTAGTTTAGTTATAGTTAAGAGTTGAGAGTTTTAGCCTAGAGTCTTAGCTTAGAGTTTAGTTAGAGTTGAAGTTTAGTTGAGCTATAATTAAGAGTTTGGAGTTTCAGCATTTAGTCTTAGCTTAGAGTTTTAGTTAGAGTTGAAGTGTAGTTTTAGTTAAGAGTTTAGAGTTTTAGCTTAGAGTCATAGCTTAGAGTTTTTGTTAGAGTTCTAGTTTAGTTTAGGTTTAGTTTAGAGTTTTTAGCTTAGAGTTTTTGTTAGAGCTCTACTTTAGTTTAATTTTAGTTATGAGTTTAAATTTTTATCTTTGGAGTCTAAGCTTAGAGTTATAATTAGAGTTCTAGTTTAGTTTTAGTTAAGAGTTTAGATTTTTAGCTTTAAGTATTAGCTTAGAGTTTTAGTTAGAGTACTAGTTTAGTTTATATTTAGTTAAAAGCTTAGAGTTTTAGCCTAGAATCTTAGCTTAGAGTTTTAGTTAGAGTTCTAGTTTAGTTTAGTTTTAGTCAAGAGCTTATAGTTTTACCTTAGAGACTTAGCTTAGAGTTTTAGTTAGAGTTGAAGTTTAGTTATAGTTAAGAGTTTAGAGTTTTAGCTTTGAGCCATAGCTTAGAGTTTTAGTTAGAGTTCTAGTTTAGTTTAGTTTTAGTTAAGAGTTTCGAGTTTTACCTTAGAGTCGTAGCTTAGAGTTTTAGTTAGAGTTTTAGTTTAGTTTAGTTATAGTTAAGAGTTTAGAGTTTTAGCTTAGTGTCTTAGCTTAGAATTTTTGTTTGAGTTCTAGTTTAGTTTAGTTTTATTTAAGAGTTTAGAGTTTTACCTTAGAGTATTAGCTTAGAGTTTTAGTTAGACTTGAAGTTTATTTATAATTAAGAGTTTAGAGTTTTAGCTTGGAGTCTTATCTTAGAGTTTTAGTTAGAGTGGTAGTTTGGTTTTAGTTAAGAGTTTTAGCCTAGAGTCTTAGCTTAGAGTTTTTGTTAGAGTTGAAGTTTAGTTATAGTTAAGAGTTGAGAGTTTTAGCTTAGAGTCTTAGCTTAGAGTTTTAGTTGGAGTTCTGGTTTATTTTTAATTAAGAGTTCTAGCTTAGAGTTTTAGCCTAGAGTCGAGGAGGGGGGACAATTGATATTGATGACAATACTAAACTAACATAACCACAAAATTCCACATTATTACATAGAAATAGCAGAACCATAGGTTAGATTAGGTTAGAGGTTAGGTTTCTCTACGTTTAAGTTAGGTTAGGTTAGCTTATCACGAGCGCTCATGAGAAGCTAACCTACCTAACCTAACTTAAACGTAGAGAAACCTAACCTCTAATCTAACCTAACCTAATCTAACCTATGGTTTTGGTATTTCTATGTAATAAGGTGGAATTTTGTGGTTATGTTAGTTTAGTATTGTCATCAATATCTATTGTCCCCCCTTCTCGACTCTAGGCTAAAACTCTAAACTAGAACTTTTAAGTAAAAATAAACTATAACTCTAAGCTAAGACTCTAAGCTAAAACTCTAAACTCTTAACTATAACTAAACTAAACTTCAACTCTAACTAAAACTCTAAGCTAGGACTCTAGGCTAAAACTCTAAACTCTTAACTAAAACCAGACTACAACTCTAACTAGAACTCTAAGCTAAGATTCCAAGCTAAAACTCTAAACTCTTAACTATAACTAAACTTCAACTCTAACTAAAACTCTAAGCTAAGACTCTAAGGTAAAACTCTAAACTCTTAACTAAAACTAAACTAAACTAGAACTCTAACAAAAACTCTAAGCTAAGACTATAAGCTAATCAATCAATCAATCAATCAATTTATTGATACTAAAAACAAAACAAATACAAACTTAAAGTTTATACACGCCCAAGAAGCTCAGCTTGTAAAGGGCCAACAAAACAAATAAGACACTATTATAAAGCACAGAAAAAAAACAGAAAAAAAACATACTTAAAAAAAATGATCATTTTTTGTCAATGAAAAAAATGTCAATGAGACATTTATGAAAATAGGAGAATTAACAGGAAACGTCACAAATAATTGAAAAAAAATATATATAAACGAAGAAGAGATTGAAAATTAGGATTAAATATTGAATAAAAAAATATTTATATTTTTTCATTATATTGAATGAAAACAAAGACATATAAATTTGGATGGAATGCAAAAAAAAAAAGAAAAAGGGGGGGGGGGGGATACTATACTGGAAATACCCAGTGAGAAACCGCCTTTGCAGAAAGAGATAGAGGGACATCAGGAGGGATGGAGTTCCATAGTAAAATAGATTGATAAACAGGAGACCTCTGACCTGCTGTCGATGATCGCTTAGGTAGAATGAACCTGCGATAAGAGCTACGTAAAAAAGAAGAGTACCTACCTGAGCCTGACAGAAAGAAAAACTGCTGCAGAGATGGTGGAAGTGTACCTAGAAAAGCAGAATGTGCTAAATAAAGGTAACTTTTACCCACAATACGATCCAGCGGAGCTATTCCAGTATCATTATAAAGATCAGAGGAAGGGTAAAAACGAGGTAGCCCTATTTTGGGCTCTTTGATGTGAGCAGAGAAGAGATTTATTAGTACTACCCCAGACAGAACAGCAATAAGAAAGGTAAGGAAAAATAAAAGCATAATAAAGAGAAAGCATAACATCTGGGGGAAGAAATGAGTTAACCCTGTATAACAGTGAAGATTGGCGGAGGAAAAGGGAACGGATATGAGTTTTATGGGGTCTAAAGAAAGAAAACAGTCAAGATACACACCAAAAAATTTCACTATAGTAGCTTGCGGTATAATATCATTCCCATAAGTCAGGATGGTTGGCTCCCTTGCGTCTCTCATACGATAAAGGGTTCTAAAATGTACAATGGCACTTTTTGGCTGTTGAGAGTCATACCATTTGACAAGCACCAATCATTTACTTTATCAAGAAGACCTTGAGCTAGGGAAGTGGCAGATGGCAGGTCCACTGCAGTAATGAAAAAGTTATTGTCATCAGCAAAAAGAATAGGGCGCACAAGGTGATGAAGACCATCAGTTCAGTTCAGTTCAGTTCAGTTTCAGTTCAATATGGGTTTTAATTCAAAAAAATATATAAAATACACTTAACTTAGTTCCTTGTGCATTGATGCACGTTTGGGCCCGTAATAATTGCACACTCTAAATACAGCGTGGCCTCCTGTCCTCTTCAATTTCCAACCCGAACCGCCATCAAATAACAATAAATTTAACACAACTTCTCCTCCGCTCACACCCCTTGAAGTATCAAACTAAAATATGATAATTAATAATAATATCGAAAAATTATAAACATAATAATAATAAAATAAATCTAGTAAAAAATATTTAATCTTTTAGATATTTTTTCACATTCTTTTTAAAGGAGCCGAGAGACCTATATGACCTCAGCTCTTGCGGAAGTGCATTCCACTCTCTAGCACACGCAATTCTAGGAGAAAATTCCGACCTAGCTGTCGGTGTCGGGGGTATGTAAATGTCTGATGAAGATTGTGTATTTAAACTATGGATTTCTGATGCTAGTGTGAATAAGCCTCTAAATGGTGATGGGAGTGTTCCGGAAAAATATTTAAAACAAAAAACGGTGCAAGATAGTCTGTAAAGTGATGCCATTGATAGTCTGTTCGGTGCTGGGCCTAAAATTTGAAGTGCTTTATTGTGAACTGAGTTTAGTCTCTGTAAATGTGTCTTGAAATTAGATTGCCAAACCGTAGAACAATATTGAATGTAAGGCTTTATAACAGCATTGTAAATCAGGATCAGTATTTTTTTAGGGAAATGGTGACTGAGTTTTCTCAAGATTCCAAGGTTCCTTGAAAGCTTCCTCTCGACACTTGCTATGTGGTGTCTGAACGAGAGGTTTTCTTCGATTAAAACCCCTAGGTAACGAACGTGTCTTTTTTCTGGTCTCTTGATAAGTCCACGAGAGGTGTCAATACCAATCAAATCAGGAGCCAGTGAATCTATACGTGAAAAAAATAAAACACTCGATTTGTCAATGTTGATGACTAGACGATTTGCGTCCATCCAGAGGTACGTTTCTTCAAGAATGTCTTGTAGCTTCGTTTCGAGAGACTTGATTTTCCAATCTGAGCTCGCCATAAGTGAGTCATCCGTAAATATAATTCGATCGTCTTTGTTTTCTACCTTAGACCCCGGCGTCGCTTTAAGAGGACAGAATTTTCAGCAATAAGGAATACGACTTGCAGAAGTCAGTACTTGAAGAATATCCATTAAATAAGTAAAAAACAGTAATGGACCCCATTTAGAGCCCTGTGGCACCCCGCAGTTAACTACGACATCATTTGTATGGTCATTTCCTGTGTAAATTCGACAATTTTCCAGGTAAGACTTAAACCAATCTAGGACTTGGCCACGAACTCCAATATGATCCAGCTTTCCTAGTAATATTTCGTGGTGCATGCTATCAAACGCTTTCTTAATATCTAGAAGCACTGCTGCAGGTAAAGCACCCAAATCTAGGATTCTGTTTACGAATAAACTTAGTGAAGTAAGGGCGTCTTCGGTTGAATGGCCCGCCCTAAACCCGAATTGGCGGCTGTTAAAAAAACCTTTGGCCTCTAAATATTGGTAAAGCTGGTTTTTCGTTGGTGTTTCAAAGACTTTCGAGAAAACTGATAAGATTGAGATTGGTCTATAATTTTCTGTATCTGTATGACTTCCACCTTTGTGAAGAGGTATTATCTTTACCTTTTTTAACATTTCAGGAAAAACCCCTTTATCTCATGAAAGATTTACAAGGTAAGTTAGCGGCTCAGCAATGGTCGTCATTACTGCTTTCAGTGCCTTTGTGTGGACCAGGTCGAAACCTGAAGCAGAAGAGCCCTTCAAATTTTTTACGAGTAATTCGAGCTCACCTGGTGTTACAGGTCTCACTGCCATTGATTTCATACACTTCGGACCAAGGTATTCTTTGTATGACTTAGATGGTATCCCGACGGAATTTGCTGTGGTATCGCCAATATTTGCGAAAAATGTACTCAGCGATGCGGCAACCTGTGTAGGTTCTGTAATTTCTTCATCATTCACGACCAATTTCGCTGGTAATGAGGAAGACTTAGTGGTTGCCCGTAGTACCGAGTTGATAATTTGCCAAACTTTTCGACCATCCTTCCCGCTTTCCGTCAGCTTTTGCTGCAGGCAGCCACGCTTTGCTCTTCGTAACACAGTCCCAAGGACTTTCCTGTATTGCTCTTAATCCTCTAGCCGCGCTAAGCTGGGAAAGCGTCTATACTTTCCCCAAAGGTGGTTTATCTTATTCACACAGGGCAGAATATCATCCGTCATCCAGGGGCTAATTGGCTGGTCTTTTTTTCGTTTATTAGTTCTCGGGTTTCTCACGAAACATCTACTGTATACATCCATGAACGTCGAGTGAAATGACCCAAATGCTTCGTTTACATCTTGAATCTCCATTACGTTATCCCAGTTTAATTGCTCTAGCTCCTGTTTTAAATTCTTCAAGTTTTCCTCTGTTAAACATATAATCGGTAACATAGGGTTGATTCGGGACCTTATCTTAGCTGGTTCTGAAAGGGCGAGTGTTGCATGAATGGGGAAGTTGTCTGATGTGTCGCTGACGAGGACAGCCACCGACTCTAGGAGCAAGGTGCTGAATATTTTGTCGATAAGTGAATGCATACTCTCAGTAATCTGTGTCGGAATAGTAACAGCAGGATATAGGCCTGAACCTGCCACATTATTTAGCAAATATGCTGCTTCGGCCGTTAGCAGAATACTGAGGTTAATGTTGAAATCTCCCATGAGAATAAGCTCATTCTTTTTACACTGGGCTAGCTCCAGAACTTGAGCCATATGTTCCATAAACTGAGACGTTAACCCTGACGGAGAACGATAAATTTCATCCACAATAATTTTTTTATTTGGGGACAGCCATACTTCTAAGAACAACGACTCAAAAATTCCTTCAGTATTTGGTGTAAGGTCTTGCCTAATTTGAACCGTGTGTGTGTCGCGGATATAAATTGCTATACCACCCCTTTTCATCTGTTTTCTGTGGAGAAAATAGCTAGTGTAACCTGGAATATCCAAAAGGCTTTCGGTTTGCTGTGTAATAAATGTTTCACATAGACCTATACAATCTGGTCTAAGCTCCCAACATGTCGACTCTAGATCAGAAAATGAGGAATACAGTCCTTGGCAATTCAAATGAAATACCGAAAGTTGAGAATTGGAGGACCTCCCATTAATTAAATTAGAAATTACATATTTACTTTTAGGAAAATTTTTATCATCAAACAAATGGAAATCATTTTCTTGACCAATTTCTTGATCAAAAATAAGCTTAAGATTTAAATAAGACTCTTCTAAATTTTTTAATCTATCTATATCAAAATCTCTGATACCTCTCGGGGATGAAGCTGAAGAAAAAGTCATCACTTACCAACTGCAATCGGCGGTCCGTCGTGAAAATTCAAGAAGAGCAAGGAGTAAAAAACAATGAACATACCCAATTGAACTTATTTATTTAAAACTGAAAGTAAACAAAAACAAAATAGATACCTTGAATTTTGGGAACATGATAAAAGAGAAAATAAAATTGAACAAATATGCAACAAAAAAGGAATAAAACAAAATTTTCGCTTTACATCCTTCAATGCCATACAACTTAAAACAGAATTACTGTGCGGATTCAACAATAATTAAAAAAACCTCTCACGATAGCACGTACATAAAAACTAAATATCGGAGAAAAAAAAAAAAAATGACAAAAGAACTGGTCGGAGACAACCTCCTCTGGGTAGTTTTTGGCAAACAGTTTTATTGGATTGAAATAGTCATCATCGTATTTAAACCACTGCTGCGAGATTTTTGACTTTTTTGTCTCCAGACAGAATTTCACATTACGCTGGACCACACGAGTTTCACTGACCTTCTCTGCTCCCTTTGCATTTTTTAGCTTGTAACCGAGAGCCAATAATTCCTTTCTTCGCTTTCCTAATTCAGCAGGTAAGTCGGTTGACACGCTGTGGCCCGTTTTCTTTAGTTTGCCACATTCTTTAAAAATCAATGAGCGATCATAATTCTTTAGCTGCACAAAAATAGGCTTAACTGTTTTTTTTCCTACCGCTCCGCAGACTAGTACCAACACCATCATCAGACGTGGTGGGTTTTTTGACCCTATACGCAACACTGATACCTATTTGATCAGGATCTGCAATTCCGAGTTTTTTTCCGAAGAAATTTTTTACTGTATCACGAAGATTTTCAGATTCATTTGGCGTATCGATCCCGTGAAGCAGAATATTGTTTCTCCGTGTATGTAAATCCACTCGAAGTGTAGACGATTTCACTTTAATCAGTTCTAATTTTAACAGCTTATTTTCTGTCTTCAACACCTTATTTCCCTGTTGTAGCATCGAAATTGTATCAGTTAATTCACCCATTCTCCAGTCAAAATTCTCTTTTGTTAGCTGTGTATCCATCTCTTATGTTTTAAGCAATAATGCTACACAATTTAGGAAATCTTTTAAAATTTATGAAAGAAAACTTACTCACAAGAGCCCGTAATTTGTAATATCCAGATATTACTTAGGGCCAACTTTTAGCAATCGCAATCAGTCAAAACTTATTATCCAAATTGTTTATCCAAGCAGCGTCCTTTGGGCAAGTGACGTAGCTAATCCAAGTTCATTTCACACCCGGAGACCTTCACTGTCTGAATGCTAACAGGTAACTGTCTCACAACAAGATGATCAACAAGATCATTAATATAAATTAAAAACAAAAGTGGTCCAAGCACAGAGCCCTGTGGCTCTGAGTGGCATCAAAGAGTGGCAAATTAGTCATTTCAGACTATGACGAGAATTCAATTCCTTCTTCGTGTTTATCCATTACAGACGCCAACATAACACGTTCCTTTTTCAATTATAATTTCTGAAATATCTACATTACACATTAGCTTAATTATCATGTTATTCTTTAGTTTTGAGTCATACTTTTGTTTCCAATTCAACATGATTTTTGCTTTTTCTTGTTCCGTGCCATTTTCTTTAGCCGTTCATAATCCTTCGTCGTCTTGTGTAATGTTTGGACGTGTAATAGGAACTAACAATGATTTCCTCCATCCTGTTCATCCTACATAAGTTTATAGACGTTAAATGTACACCTTTCTTCATTCCATTGTAATTTTGCTTTGTCTTTTAACCGCAGACTTCGTTGTGCAACACTTTCGTTATGAAATCAAAGTGATTTATTTTGGTTTCTTGTTCCATGCCTTTTTCTGTAGCTGTTCGGTGTCATTTTGTCATCTTTTGTAATGTTTTGTAATGCGTGCGTCACAGATATTAAAAATGATTGTCAATATTCACCCCTAGGCCCTAGCAAAAAAATGGTGTAACTTTGTTTGTTACATAACTTGCATAATTTCTTGTATGCTACAAAGTCAATTCCTCTTTCCTGTATATCCTTCACAGAGCCAAAAATAAATAAATTTTTTCCAAAAGGCCAAAATATATTCATCCCCTTAAGTAATTCTGGCATGAACTCAATTCCTTCCGTTCATCCTTCATAGACTCACGTACGCTAAACTAACACATTTCTTCATTCGATTGTAATTTTTGCTGTGCAACGTTTTCCTTTACAATTTTACGTCATTTTTGCGGTTTCTTGTTCTTTAGCTGTTCATGGTCATTTTTTATTTTGCGTAATTTTCTCATAGTTACAAATACGCCTCCTGAATAGGGGAGAATGATTTAATTTATACTCTTGAAATGTAAATATTATGTAACCCGCATGATTTTTTTTTTGCCACAATTGAAACTTCGTAGATAATTTCGGAGACCACACTGCCTTTCCATGACGATAAAATAAAAGTTCAAAATAGGGATAAAATGACTTTTGTTTTATTCAACAAACAGGAAAAAATCACTTCAATCGTGACTTTTGCCTTTCCAGAGAAAGATTGGTAAAAAAGTTTTCGAAATTATCAACAAATAATGCGGTAATACCTTCGTAAATTCTCGGACCAGGTGTGGTTAATTTTTCATCAAGAACTTTAACGATACAAGAACAATCAGTGATAGAAAAAGGGGTAAGAAATTTTGTTTTAAACCGGATAAAGTCCCCGTGGAAGATATTATCTCTTCAATAGAAACATCTCAGCATAAAAACGCAAATCTAATAAAAGATTTTAGCTTAGTAACACCTTCTACAGTGAGATCCCTGTCTAAATTTTTATTGAAGCCGGAATTTCCTAGTAAGACGATCAAAGACATAAAAATTCTTAAAACCTGAAAAAGGATGGTTCAATTACCATTACAAAAGCAGATAAGAGTAACACTTTAGTTGTGATGAATACTGAGGACTACGAATTAAAATTAAGAAGTTTACTAAATGATGAAAAAACATACAAGAAGCTATCGTATAATCCAAGATACTTCTTTACAAAAAGTTTAAAAGCGAATTGAAGTGCTTAAAGAATGAAGGAACAATTACCCCTCAACTTTTTTACAAATGCCTGCCGTGCAGTTCCTTGTGCACTAAATTATATGAACTTCCCAAAATTCATAAGCCTAACCTACCATTACGACCAATTGTGTCAAGTACTAGGCCAACTACAAGTGTTTTGAGCAAGTGGTTAGCGTCAATCTGTAAACCACTTTTGTCTACACAAATTGCGTACATTAAGAATTCTCCGAATTTGGTTGAAAAACTGAAAAAAGTATAAATTTCTTCGAGTTCTTTGCTTTCAAGCTTGATCTTGAAAGTGTTTGCTCTCAAGTTATACTCGTTCCTCTTGGCAAAGGTGTAATGACCTGTAGAATAGGACTACCAGAAAAACCTGTTTGTACGGGGGCGTTTTAGAAATGGTACGTCTTAGTCTACTGTCTAATTCCCTAAAGAGGGGATCGAGATTTGTGCGAATGACCTATTGTGGCACAATACATAAAGTCTACAGGTACTTATGTATTATAGCCACCACACTCAAGTTCTTGGTCGGAGTAGAACCGGTTCCCCTCTGTATTTTAGTTTGTAGTCGGTGATAATCAGCTTAGCCTGAGCGAGATAAACTACAATGTAGGCAAGGCCGTACCCAGAATTATTTTCGGAGGGGGTTTTACTCAAAGATTTTTTTCGAGGGGGGAGGGGGTTACACACAAAGAAATCATAAAACGCATACAAAATTTGTCTATATCCATTTTTGTTACGTTTTTACGAATCAAAAAACATTTCGGGAGGGGTTCAAACCCCCTAACCTCCCTTATGGGTACGGCCTTGAATGTAGGTATATTTTAATTTAATATTTTATGTATAAAGTTGGTATTTTGGTTAGGTTAGAAATAATTTAATATAAAGCGTTCTGCTTGGCCTGATTTTCATGATTCTCTGTTGTATTTTCCATAATTTCGTTACTAAAGTATTATATTTTTATCATATTTAGGTATGTTTCATTAGGATTAACCTTATTTCACTTCTTGAGTGTGGTGGCTATAATACATAAGTACCAGTTTACAATCTTGTTTACTGTATATAAAGTTTACACCAAAAAGTTTTAGAGCTTATTCCAAAGGCATTGCAAGGTCCTAGAATCACAAGGTGCAGACAAGGAAAGGTCAGGGGCATCGGTTCGAAACATTTAGGAGAAAAAAAATCAAACGAATAAACAAATCAATTACCTAGTCATATCATATATTATAGTAATTGAAACAGGTTTACATTTAGTCCACCCCTTGTTAAAGTCTCCGGTTTTCCTTCTATCAATGTAACTGTAAATAATAGGCTATCTGGTGTGATTTGCCAGAATTCATGTAACATATGCTTATTGGCAGATTCTTTAGAAATAGAGGAATGAAAGCGTTATATTTTCTTTGCATCAAAAACTTTGTTTTAAATTTAAAATCATGTTATTCGAAAGCTTGGTGCAAACGGACCTGAACATAAGGGGAGGGGGGAATCTCCAGACTGATCCGAAAAACCCCATTCACCAAGGCTTGTAAACAGTTTTATTTTATTTTTAAGGACAGAGGCTCATCTTTTTCAGCTGTTCCTAAAACGTTATTCAACATATTAAAAGTGAATGTATATGAATTCGTTTTATAGTTATGTATAGAGGGACTAAGCTTTAGAATAAGCTTATCCCAAATACCAAGGAACTACCCATTAGTCAATTTAAATCTGAGTTACGTGTGGGGTTGCTTGGTAATTATAGCTTTGAAACAGATTGAGATTCATGGAATTAAAAATTATAATAAATATATAAATATTATTGTTTCGGGATCATGATCACGATTTGTTTTCTTTTTTTTGTTAGTAGCACACCCTTGCAAGGGCCGCAATTGGTATGCTACCGATTAATTTTGTCTCTGTTTTTTTCTTTAAATAATAAAGTATTATTATTACTGCTACTACCACTATAAACCTGTCAGGGTTTTAATCTCAGCCTCCATTCCCATGAAGTGTTTCAAGGACAGTTTTGGCACCAGGTCCGCTGAAGTTTTTTCCTGTCCTCCCAAGCGCATGAACAGTCTTGCATATTTTGGGGAGACGTGGGCAAGTTAGAATAGACGGATTAATACGAAAACTATGGACAGACATTTTGAGACTTTGGGATTTTGGTGCATCTTGCCGTCCAAGAATATCTTTGGATAATTTGGTGGGGAGCGGTTTTAAGCTGCAATTTTATGGGGAGCGCTTTAAGTACTCTCGAAAGCTCGCTGTGTGTAGAAGAAAATTATTTTGTTAATATTTAAATGGCAATTCTTTAGGGAGTGGGAATTTGTCTTTGAATTCTAAAACATACTTAAAATAATTTAAGAATTGTGTTTCCTTTTGCCTTGTGTTTTTGTTTCCTGGAATTGTGTTGTTGTTGAACTTAAGAAACTGGCAATCTTCAACAAGCTTTTGCAAAAGAAGTTTATCATGAATTGTTTTCAAATTCCAATGGAGTTGTTGATAGAGCAGTTTAATTCCTCTTAAATTTCTTAAGAAAAATCTTCGTATACTTGGCACCAAAGAACATATCCTAAATTCTTCTTGGAATTTTTTATAATGGAGACTTCTTTGAATCATAAAGTATGCAGTTGTCACCATAAAATTTGAAACAAAAAAACGAAAAATAAAACAAATAATTCATTCTATCTGTGTGCATATTTATTTGGCTATAGAGTATGATATTCCAACATATTCTGTCCAAAATTGGCATTTTGAGTAAAATTTACCTTGTAGACTCTTTGTTTATTGCCTTTTAATTTCAGAAATTTGTAACGACGTAACTGGGAATATTAAACAGTACAGTTGAGGGCGTGGCGTGCATAAGCTATAGTTTGTTTTATAGATGGTTTTAAAGTATAAAATTTGGTGGTAGCAAAAGCATAGCATCTATTTAATACGTAACCTAACCTAGGTAATTTCCCCCCCCCCCAAAAAAAAACAACAAAAAACAACACTGTAAATATCGTATACGCAATTAAAACCACGTTATACATTGTATTTCTCTACAGCGGTGTCTTGTATCATCCCGTTGAAAAACGGGGTTTTCAAAGCGTCTCGAGTTCGAGATATAAAAAGAGTCCGGTTAATAGAACAGTACCTTTATTTCTAACCCGTCATATAATACAAAAGTACACAGAGACGGAGTACATAGAGAAAAGGACAAAAAAAGGAATAGGAGAAAGAAAAAAAAGACATGACAGAACAATTAATAAAGAACATCTATTAACCACTGAACAACTTTTACATACATACAACTTTAAATATCACTGTATGAGAAGGGGATACCATAGATGAAAACTGATGTGGCGATTGTGTTTCAAAATACGTTCTGATAGAGCTATTGCTGGGTCAGCTATTTGATAATTACATATTAATGCTGATTTTGATACATAAAGAGATATTTGTAGAAAAGCGGACACGCTATATCTTTTGGAAATCCTTTGTGAGGAGAAGGCAAAGTGCTTAGAAACGTAGCAAACAAGGAAATTACGGAGACAACGTGAACGTAGAAAACAAAGTTAGAAACGTAACGTTAAACAACAGTTAGAAATGTAACGTTAAACAAACGTTAGAAACGTAGAAAACAAGAAAATATACATCATTTAAAAATGTGGAAAAATATCCTGAGATTTCTAGGATTTCTAGGATATCCTGAGATTTCTGAGATTCTTGAGATTCTGAGATTTTGACCAAGAGCACACGGATCTATTACTATTTAACTTTCATAAAAGATTTATTTTCATCTCGCAGGGGGTCTTATGTGGATTTTGTGTGTGTGTTTG
>NC_142813.1:50523248-50543499 GCF_049724085.1 Artemia sp. Qi Xiang Cuo | reverse complement strand
CTTTTCTGAGCTAGGTTTCTTAGCCTTTCATAGGTGAATGTTGTCTGAAACTTATGATTTGGGATATGTAAATTACTATTTCGGGCTTTTCTAAGCTGGATTTCCTAGTCTTTCTTTGATGTGTGTTGTCTGAAACCTATGATTTGGGATGGGTGGATTGCTATTTTTGACTTTTCTGAGCTGGATTTCTTAGCCTTTCATAGGTGTGTGCTGTATGAAACCTATGATTTGGGATGGTTAATTTGCTATTTTTGACTTTTCTGAGCTAGATTTCTTATCCTTTCATAGGTATGTGTTGTCAGAAAATTAAGATTTGGGATGTGTAGTTGGCTTTTTGGACTTTTTTCAGCTATGATTTTTAGTCTCTCATAGGTATTTGTTGTCTAGAACTTATAGTTTAAGATAAATAGTTTGCTATTTAATGCTCTTATGAGCTAATGTTTCAGACTATTTTGTATGTGGCTGCTTTCTGGAAATTATGATTTGGTATATGCTAATTACAGTATTTGGCTTTTCAAAGTTATATTTCTTAGTATTTCATAGGTGTGTGTTGTCTGAAACCTATGATTTGGGATGGTGGTTGCACTTTGACTTTTCGACTGGATTTCTTAGCCTTTCATAGGTGTTTGTTGTCTGAAACCTATAGTTTGGGATGAATAGTTTGCTATTTTTGAATTTTCTGAGCTAGGTTTCCTAGCCTTTCATAGGTGTGTGCTGTCAGAAAATTATGATTTGGGATATGTAAATTACTATTTCGGGCTTTTCTGAGTTGGATTTCTTAGTCTTTCGTAGGTGTGTGTTGTCTGAAACCTATGATTTGGGATGTGTGGGTTGCTATTTTTTTACTTTTCCGAGCTGAATTTCTTAGCCGTTCATAGGTGAGTGTTGTCTGAAACTTATGATTTGGGATGGTTAATTTGCTATTTCCAGCTTTTATTAGCTAGGTTTCTTAGCCTTTCATAGGTGCGTGTTGTCAGAACATTATGATTTGGGATGTGTAGTTTGCTATTTGGACTTTTCAGAGCTAGGATTCTTAATCCATCATAGGTGTTTGTTGTCTGAAACCAATAGTTTGGGATGTGTAATTTGCTATTTCCGGCTTTTATGAGCTAAATTTCTTAGCCTTTCATATGTGTGTGTTTTTAGAAAATTATGATTTGGGATATGTACATTACTATTTCGGGCTTTTCTGAGTTTGATTTCTTAGTCTTTCATAGGTATGTTGTGTCTGAAACCTATGATTTTGGTTGTGTGGGTTGCTATTTTTTGACTTTTCCAAGCCGGATTTCTTAGCCGTTCATAGGTGAGTGTTGTCTGAGACTTCTGATTTGTGATGGTTAATTTGCCATTTCCGGATTTTATGATCTAGATTTCATAGCCTTTCATAGGTATGTGCTTTCAGAACATTATGATTTGGGATGTGTAGGTTGCTATTTCATGTTTTTGTGAGCTAGGTTTCTTAGCCTTTCGTTGATGTGTGTTGAGTGAAACTTATGATTTGGGATATATAAATTACCATTTCGGTCTTTTCTAAGCTAAGTTTCTTAGTCTCTCGTAGGTGTGTGTTGTCTATGAAACATATGATTTCGGATGAGTGATTTGATATTTTTGAATTTTATGAGCTGGATTTATTAGACTTTCATAGGTGTTTGTTGACTGAAAACTCTATTTGGGATGAGTGGTTTGCTATTTTTGAATTTTCTGTGTTAGTTTTCTTATACTTTCATATGTATGTGTTGTCAGAAAATTATGATTTGGGATGTGTAGTTTGCTTTTTGGACTTTTAAGAGCTATGATTTTTAGTCTCTCATAGGCATTTGTTGTCTGAAAATTCTAGTTTGGGATGAATAGTTTGCTATTTCAGGCTTTTCTGAGCCAAGGTTTCATAGTATTTCGTAGGTGAATGTTGTCTGAAACTTATGATTTGGGATATGTAAATTACTATTTCGGGCTTTTCTAAGATAGATTTATTAGTCTTTCGTTGGTGTGTGTTGTCTGAAACCTATGATTTGGGATGCGGGGATTGCTACTTTTGACTTTTCTGAGCTGGATTTCTTAGCCATTCATAGGTTTTTGTTATCTGAAACATATAGTTTGGGATGACTAGTTTGCTATTTTTGAATTTTTTGAGCTAGGTTTCCTAGCCTTTCATAGGTGTGTGCTGTCAGAAAATTATGTAAATTACTATTTCGGGCTTTTCTGAGTTGGATTTCTTAGTCTTTCATAGGTATGTGTTGTCTGAAACCTATGATTTGGGATGTGTGGGTCGCTATTTTTTGACTTTTCCGAGCTAAATTTCTTAGACGCTCATAGGTGAGTGGTGTCTGAAACTTATGATTTGGGATGGTTAATTTGCTATTTCCAGCTTTTATTAGCTAGATTTCTTAGCCTTTCATAGGTGTGTGTTGTCAGACTATTATGATTTGGGATGTGTAGTTTACTTTTCGAACTTTTCAGAGCTAGGTTTATTAGTCCATCATAGGTATTTGTTGTCTGAAACCAATAGTTTGGGATATGTAATTTGCTATTTCCGGCTTTTATTAGCTAGATTTTTTAGGATTTCATAGGTGTGTGCTATCGGAAAATTATGATTTGAGTTATGTAAATTACTATTTCGGGTTTTTCTGAGTTGGATTTCATAGTCTTTTATAGGTGTGTGGTGTCAGAAACCTATGATTTCGGATGTGTGGGTTGCTATTTTTTGAATTTTCAGGGCTGGATTTCTTAGCCGTTCATAGGTGAGTGTTGTCTGAGACTTCTGATTTGGGATGGTTAATTTGCCATTTCCGGCTTTTATTAGCTAGGTTTCTTAGCCTTTCATAGGTGTGTGTTGTCAGAAAATTATGATTTGGGATGTGTAGTTTGCTATTTGGACTTTTCAGAGCACTTAGCCTTTCATAGGTGTGTGTTGTCAGAAAATTATGATTTGGGATGTGTAGTTTGCTATTTGAACTTTTAAGAGCTAGGATTCTTAGTCCATCATAGGTGTTTGTTGTCTGAAACCAATAGTTTTGGATATGTAGTTTGCTATTTCAGGCTTTTCTGAGCTAGATTTCTTAGCCTTTCATTGGTGTGTGCTTTCAGAAAATTATGATTTGGGATATGTAAATTCCTCTTTCGGGCTTTTCTGAGTTGGATTTCTTAGGCTTTCATAGGTATGTGTTGTCTGAAACCTATGATTTGGGGTATGTGGGATTGCTATTTTTTTACTTTTCCGAGCTGGATTGCGTAGACGCTCATAGGTGAGTGTTGTCTGAAACTTATTAGTTGGGATGGTTAATTTGACATTTCCGGATTTTTTTATATAGATTTAATAGCCTTTCATAGGTGTGTGCTTTCGGAAAATTATGATTTGGGATGTGTAGTTTGCTATTTGGACTTTTCAGAGCACTTATACATTCATAGGTGTGTGTTGTCAGAAAATTATGATTTGGGATGTGTAGTTTGCTATTTGAACTTTTCAGAGCTAGGATTCTTAGTCCATCATAGGTGTTTGTTGTCTGAAACCAATAGTTTGGAATGAGTAGTTTGCTATTTCAGGCTTTTCTGAGCTAGATTTCTTAGCCTTTCATTGGTGTGTGCTTTCAGAAAATTATGATTTGGGAGGTGTAGTTTGCTTTTTGGGCTTTTCAGAGCTAGGATTCTTAGTCCCTTATAGGTGTTTGTTGTCTGAAACTTCTAGTTTGGGATAAGTAGTTGGCTATTTCAGGCTTTTCTGAGCTAAGGTTTCTCAGTTTTTCGTAGGTGAATGTTGTTTGAAACTTATGATTTGGGATATGTAAATTACTATTTCGGGCTTTTCTAAGCTAGATTTCTTGTCTTTCGTTGGTGTGTGTTGTCTGAAACCTATGATTTGGGATGTGTGGGTTGCTATTTTTTTTTTTTGACTTTTCTGAGCTGGATTTCTTAGTCTCTAATAGTTGTGTGTTTACTGAAACCTATTATTTAGGATGTGTTGGTTGGTGTTTTTTAATCTTATGAGCTAATGTTTAATAGTATTTCATAGGTGAATGTTTTCTGAAACTTATGGTTTGGGATTTGTAGTTTGCTTTTTGGACTTTTCAGAGCTAGGATTCTTAGTCCCTCATAGGTGTTTGTTGTCTGAAACCCATAGTTCGGGATGAGTAGTTGGCTATTTCAGGCTTTTCTGAGCTAAGGTTTCTTAGTATTTCGTAGGTGTGTGCTGTCTGAAACTTATGATTTGAGATGGGTAATTTGCTATTTCCGACATGATCAATTCTATTTCTCCAAAATAATATAAAAAGTTTCCACTTCAGTTCAGATTTTTCTCAAAGAGATGCAAAAATTTTAAATACTGTTCCAAATTTTTCAAAGAAGATAGAAAAGTTCAAGTTCTCTTCTGAATTTTACGAAAGAACACAATTCAATTCTAATTTCACCAGAGAAAATAAAAAGCCTCCATTTCAGTTTTAAGTTCACCAAGACATAAAAAATTTAAAGTTTAGTTCAAATTTTTCCTTAGAAGATAGGAAAATTTATACTATGATTTTCGATTATTTCCTATGAAGATAAATAGTTTCACTTTAATTCTAAATTTTCTTAAATACAGTTCCGAATTTTCTCAAAGAGATGAAAAAAATTAAAATACTGTTCCTAGTTTTTCATAGAAGATAGAGAAGTTCAAGTTCTCTTTTGAATTTTACCACAGAACACAATTCAATTCTAATTTCTATAGAGAAAATAAGAATCTTCCACTTCAGTTTCAAGTTCACCAAGACATAAAAAATATAAAGTGAACTTCTAAATTTTTACGTGGAAGATAGGAAAGCTTATCCTATTATTGTGATTATTTTTCATGAAGATAAAAAGTTTCGCTTTAATTTCAGATTTTCTTAAATTTAATTCCGACCTTTCTCAGAGATGAAAAAAATCAAAGTTCTGTTCTAAATATTTTCCCGGAAGAAGGAAACTTCGACTTTAATTCTTAATTTCCTCAATAAAAATTTTCTAATCAGCGCATCACCCCTATGTTCTCAAAATAATACAAAAATTTCTTCTATAATTCTAATTTTTTCTCAATGAATCTATGAACATGATAGTTCTTATCCAAATTTTTCATAGTAGGTAGGAAAATTTATACTTTGATCGTGAATTTTCGAGTTCTATTCTGAACCCCCCCCCCTCCCACCGGCCCTTCTCCCCAAATGCATCCAATAAAATTATGATATGGTCATTTTGTTCAAAATAGTTCAAAGATCAAAAAACAAAACTCTAGAGTCGACACATCCCCCCAGAGCACAGGGGCAAGCGTGGTAAGCTATGCCCCAGGGCATATAGGTTTTGACTATATACTGAGCATGGGAGGGGCCTAGTTGCCCTCCAATTTTGTCACTTAAAAAGGGTACTAGCACAATTAATTTCATTCCTTATTTAACGTTTAACGTTTTTTTTTTGACGAACAGATTCTTAGTTAACTGATAAGTTGATTGTGAAACTACTTAATAGTAGACATCTACAAAGAATTTCTGGCAAAAAATTCGAACTCGGCAGCTAATTCTTGCCTCTATGATAAAAGGCTAGGCTATTGCAAAATATGATGATTCATTTATGATTTGGCAGATTGAATGATGCAGCTGTTTATTAAAAGCGCCCGCTCAGTGGCTGTATTTTCAATACTGGATATTACTTTTCTTCTTTACAAGGAAATAAGACTACTATTACAACAACTCACAGCTCACCGCAGCACTAAGCCGCCTGAGCCCATCACCGCTACACACGCTACTCCTCCATCCTAATCTATTCAAAGCCTTCCTTTTTACACCTAGCCATGTAGTTAACATAAATGTACACTTTTTTTTAGCTTTAAATATGAGTGGATGGTTTAAAATAGAACAAAAAATTAACTAGATAAATTTAATTTAAGTATCAGAAATATGAACCTAATAAAATAAGTAAATGCGGTTCTGTAAAAGAAGCTTACATTTTGATAAAATCAACATAGCAACAAAAAATCTTTGAGCAACAACTGCAACAACATAACAACAACTGAGTTAGCTTAAACAATCATAAATAAAATGTTTAAACATGTTAAATTTTCTATTATTTCAATGGTTGAAGTCCAGCAACAGCTGAGTTAAACTTCCTAGATCAAACTAAGTGACTTGAAACTTATGTTATGGACATTCATGTAGCCAAGGTATGAATAAAAAACTGTTTCGGCTATCCTGATCGTTACTAACAATTTTTGTTAGATCCTGAAAACTCACCGTACTGGTCGAATGGTTGGCGCACTCGACGTGCAATCCTGTGTCCGTAAGGGTAGGGGTATGAGTCCTGATATCACCGATTATCTGGTTTGCCACAGGGGTTAGCGGTGTGATTCAGTAATCTCGTCCAGATTTAACTGCGCTCTAAATAGTTGCATGGAGAACTCCGGAGAAAAAAATGGGGAAGGTTGAAGGATTTGCCACAACCATGCATATAATCGGGCCATCAGAAAGATCAGTAGTCTTCAAATTAAAAGAGGTAATTTTGGTAAAGGCAAATTCGGTCTATCAGACTTAAAGGAAAAGACAAAAAGGAATGCAAAACTGAAAATCATGAAAGTTCTCGAAATTCATTTATTAAATAACATCTGACGTTTTACTTCTGTTCTACGAAATAGTTGCCATTTGATATTAAGTGATTCTCGTTAACAATATTTATTTTTATTCTTCAAGTTTTTCAAATTTTGTGCTCAAAATCTATCAACAATCTTCTTTAACAATGTTTTGAATTCTTAAACAATTGTACTGAGTCGGTAGCAACAATTCTTCTATTTGCTTGCGGAAGCATGATTATTTGTAAAATTGTTATCAATAAGTTTTTGTAAGAACGGTGGAAACAGGCTTTAAATGTATCACCGACCTATAAACGATTTTGAAGGAACTATGAAAGTGAAATAATAGACATTAGTGTCTCAATAGAATCTTCTGGCTCGGGCCTCCCCCTCCCCCAAACCGTTCCAATAATTTTTTTTAAATATAAAGTTTTAATACTGTATCAGAGTTTTCTCTGTTTTACACTTTTTATCTCTATATACGCCCCCCCCCCCCCACCCACCCCCAGAAATCGGGACAAGTGTATGTACATGTTCCAGGCGAATTGGTCAATTGTTCGTTTTCTTGAAGAAGATTAAGGAATTAAAAGACCTATAAATATTGATTGGATGAGTGAGTCAGAAAAAAATCCAGTCAGAGAGCTATGTTGCAATAAAGCTGTAAACCATGAAAGTTCTCCAAATTCATTTGTTAAATAACATTTGACGTTTTACTTTTGTTCTACGAAACCGTTGCCATTTGATATTAAGTGATTCTCGTTAGGAATATTTATTTTTATTCTTCAAGTTTTTCAAATTTTGTGCTCGAAATCTATCAACAATTTTCTTCAACAATGTTTTGAATTCTTAAACAATTTTACTGAGTCGGTAGCAACAATTCTTCTATTTGCTTGCGGAAGCATGATTGTTATCAATAACTTTTTGTAAGAACGGTGGAAACAGGCTTTAAATGTATCACCGACCCATAAACGATCTTGAAGGAACTATGAAAGTGAAATAATAGACATTAGTGTCTCGATAGAATCTTCTGGCTCTTGCCTCCCCCCTCCCCCAAACAGTGGAAAAAAATTTTTTAATATAAAGTTTGCATGTTGTCATACTTTACAATGTACTCCGTTTTACAATTTGTATAGATATATACGCGCCCCCCCCACCCCCAGAAATAGGGACCAGTGTATGTACATGTTCCAGGCGTATTGGTCAATTGTTCGTCTTCTTGAAGAAGATAAAGGAATTAAAAGACCCTATAAAAACTGATTAGATGTCCGTAATTGTTAACGAACTGTAGTGCTTTCAAAAGAGCTATCTATTCTAATTAAACGGGCTTTGTGATTACAGGGTTTGTTAATCAAAAAAAATTTTAATTTTTGACGTAAATAACGTGGTATTGACTAAGGGAAGAGCCCCCTCATATACGTAATAACTTATGAGTAATAAAAAAAAAACAAGCAATACGGCTCAATAGCAATATAAACTTTTAAAAAAGAAATTTTGATGTCAATAAATGTATCAAAATAATGGGCTAATAATGCTGATTCTAAATATATAAATTCTATTAAGTTTAGTATTACTCATCAAAGGCTACGAGCCTGAGAAAATTTACCTGCATTTTTAAAGAGGGGGGAAACATCCCCTACACTTTAAGGAATTGTAATGAAAATCATACCGTCAAATTCAGCGTATCAGAAAACGCTGATACGCTGAAAGCATAGGTTGGGGCTATTTGTCTATACGACCTATACGACCAGTTTATGCGACCACTCCGTGCTAAGAAACCATTATTCTCTGGGGTATAACTTACCGTACTTGCCCCCGTACTCTGGGGGGACTTAAAAAAAATTATTTGCCTAAAAAAAAGTTCGTTTTGGAACTGAAGAGACTTTTCTGCTTTTACATGAATGGTAACTGCACCGACGAACTAACCACTATTACCAATAGAGCCCGGTGAATGATTGGATTAAAGTCATACTTTGTAAACAGAAATCATTTTCTTTTTTTTAGTTCTCCGTTAAAGCAGATGATAGCAACTGACCTCTCGCGTTCATTAAATTAAAACGCCAAAGCTCGACTAAAGTTCTGATGCATCTTTTTGAAAATAGTCCGTAATTGTTAACGTCTCAAATTTAAATTGAACAAAAATTCGAGTAAAATTACTGAAGCGAATGTTTTTGGCCTCAACTAGCCCCCCCCCTCCATCCGATGAATTTTCTCCAAAATGTATCCGATCAAAATTTGGATATAGTCATTTTGTAAAAAAAAAAAAGTTTACAGATCAAGTAGCAAAAACTCCGGGGTCGACACAACCACCAGGGTCCGGGGTAAGTGTTGTAAGTTATGCCCTGGGGGCATATATGTTTTTATGGAAGGGATGATCGTATAGACTTAAGAGGGGGGCCATTCGATTTTAAATAGGAAGTTCTCGCTCTCTTAAGAGTCAAAAGTGATCGAAGGTCAATTCCCCCCCCTCCCACCGGCCCTTTCCCCAAATGCATTCAATAAAATTACGATATGGTCATTTTGTTCAAAATAGTTCAAAGATCAAAAAACAAAAACTCTAGAGTCGACACATCCCCCCAGAGCACAGGGGCACGTATGGTAAGCTATGCCCCAGGGCACACAGGCTTTGACTATATACTGAGCATGGGTGGGGTCTATTTGCCCTCCAATTTTTTTACATTAAAACGGGTACTACCACAATTGATTTCATTCCTTTTTTAACTTTGAACGTTTTTTTTTTTTTTGTTTTTTTTTTTACGAAAAGTTTATTATTTAAATGATAAGTTGATTATGAAACTAATATTAATAATTATTTGTTGTTAGACATCTACAAAGAATTTCTGGCAAAAAATTCGAACTCGGCAGCTCATTCTTGCCTCTATGATAAAAGGCTAGGCTGTTGCAAAATATGATGATTCATTTAGGATTTCCCAGATTGAATGATGCAGCTGAAAGATGCAAGTGAAAGAATTTTAATGAAAATCACGCCGTCAGATTCAGCGTACCAGAAAACGCCGATACGCTGAAAACATAGGTTGGGGCTAACTGTCCCCATCTTTATCCCAATCTGTTCAAAGTTTTTCTCTTTACACCCTCCCAAGAAGTTTCTATTGGCCTTAAATATTTCCTTACGACATCCTCCCACCCTGCTTGTCATTTAGCCCTAGAAGGTGGGCCGACAAGCAGAATCTTTGGCAATCTGTCATCGTTCACCACAGCACGTGTCCTAGCCAACTCATTCTTTCTTTCATAATAACCCTAGAAAGCGGGATTGATATGGCTGACTTTAATTATAATTTACCGCTTTAATATCATAGCCATAACAGCTTTTAGGAAACCAAAAAGGCTTTGATAATCGACAAAACCATTATTTAGAAAATTAGATTAATCTGGATTACACAAATACTTTGGTGTCAGAGAAGACAAAATTCCACCAAACTCCATCATTTGGTTCTCTACCATATTTCCTAATTTTACGATTGAAATTATAAACAAACCAAAAAAGTAGCAATTTTGGTCCAAATTACTCATGCTTTGACAGTTCTAATATTTACCACTTAAATTTTTCGGGGGAGGGGGCTAGGGCGACCAGTAAACGTCACATTACATTTTGGAGAAATAGTACTTGGCACTATCGCGGGAAAACCTTCTAATTTCTAGCTCAAATCAAGCTAAACCTTAGAATTGAAATAATTTTAGAGCGTCAGATCCTCATATTAAGAGACTTATCCTCCTGGTACATAGTTTAGATACCAAGGTGTTTTATGAAGCAGGGTATCAATGCCTGCATTCTGAAAATTCAAGCCATAGAATTATCTCTTGAGATACAACGACCTAACCACAGAAAGATTTATCGAAAATTACAAGAATTGAAAAATGTGTCTCTTAGCATGAATTCTTTTCTTTGTTCATCCCCATTTTTCAGTGGCACAAAAAAACAATAAAAAAGTGCTAATGTCATTAAAATTAATAAGTCCATAACGAGTCAGGCACTGGACAGTGTTTTGTGAAATATGTTGCAACATTTTACAAAACTAAGAATGAAGAAAATCCCAAATTTAAAAAAAGCCTGAAGATTTAAATATATTGATAGTTTAGATAGATTATACGTGATTAATAGCAACCCAAGTTTGCTATCGACCCCCCCCCCCCCGTTTTTCTCTACGCCCTCGATGAGAGGTCCAGAAATCAGACACGAGGGAGGGGGCGGTAGGGTAAAGTGCACTGTGTTTCAATAGGGTCTAGTGTCTGATCCAATAGAGATTTATCATGGCTCTTTATGTTTTAGGTTCTTAACCTTTGTAACAGACAATGCACAACTGAAAGAATAAAAGTGGAAACAAGAACGTAAATGTAGCAACTTAATGGAATTACAAAAAGAATGAGATTTGGTAGGGCGCAAAAAGAAAATTAAATGTGCCGTTCGGCTTGCACAGTTCAAAATAATAAACACTTTTAAGAACAGGTCTGCACCTAAAGTTCGAATTTAAGCTGCATTTTACCCTTCCATTTTGCATTTTATTTTATGGTTTGACCCTTTCTCGCCCTCTAGCTACTGATGCCATCTCAAGAAATTATACTTAGAACGATGAAATAATGAATGAAGAAATTACACATCAATGAAATTTTCAGTTAATATTGCAAAACAAGAATAAAGGGGTCAAAGCATCTTTCTGTAAGTGTAGGTAGACCCTTCTTACACAATTCCGCAATTACCTAACGTGCTAGTGTTTTATACTGTAGCATTTAAGCCTGAAATTACTTGTGGTTCCACTTGGTTACAGTCAGTTTCAGTAGCTTCAAAACCTCTCTTTGAAACCATCATTGACATAGCATTAATCCAAGTTTCAAAAAATACGCCACCATCAGTAGTTGGAAAATTAAGTATGGCTGGAGGTGGGCACGTGAACGGTAATCCTTTTGAAGGGGTTCTTATTTTTTAGAGGGGGTAAAATATATAGGAACTAATGGGAAAATCATGTAAATGATGACATTTTGAGAGAGCCCAATGACCCGTCTTCCGCCTCCTTTTTTAAATTCTTCAAGAGTTTGTCGATCACTTTAATCTATTACCTGAAGTGGCCTCAGTTGTTTCCTCACGGGGCAGGAAAAGAAGACTTCTCCTCCACCCAATGGAGGAGCACCGCGTCGATTTATTTTCATGTCTAGTCCTTCATCGTCAACAACAAACCGCCGCAGAATCGGAAAAAACCACACTTTAATGCATCGACTGAAGGGTCAACCTTGTGGGAAATAAATATTAGTATTAGTACAATTATCAGGAATAAGCTTACACTTTACCTTACTATGAGCATAGCACGTTTCTTACATTAAATATTTAAAAGGAAATAACATATATCTTATTAAAAGCTTCAACAACCTTTGTTGATAATAATAATGGCTATTTTACACTATTTTTCCAAAATTAGTTTATACAAATCTCACAACATGACCAACAGTTAAAAACATTACCTTCATCCCCAAAGTAAGCCTAATTGTAGTAAGACGGGAAAGTAACATTAACATGATACTTAGTGTATAGGTTTAATTTTGCCCAGCTAATCTATTTAAACGAACACAAGAATATAATTCAATACTAAGAAAAGAATTGGCATGTTCCATGCCTTATTTGATTGGCTGCTAACTAGCCTGGTTTGCGCAGACTGCCGTGCAAATTATTTAAGATACCTTGTAAAATATTAGTAACACTACTTATCATAAAATTTTGCTACAGGAGTTTTCCTAGCATAAAAATTACCTTTTGCCAATCTTAAACTTGTAGTTTATTATGCTGACCATCCCACGTGGTCTACTATAGCCACTATCAGCGGATCCCTCAAAACCTTGTAGTGCCTATTAAGTAGGTCGACATTTGTCACCCAGCTTAAAAGCCAAGTTAATTTGCAGCTCACACTTATTATTTTGAAAAATCCACGAAAAAAAATTTGCGATATAAGGCTGAGCAACATGGAGTGTTGCTCCATGTTGCTCAGCCTTATTTTGGCTGAGCAACAGCCAGTGTAAGGCTAAAAATGTCTCCTTATTAACTGGGCTTTATGTTAATGTTATTATGTTAATGTCTTTAACAATAATTTTCATGAAATTCTCCCATTTTATCACAAATCACACAACCTCATATTTCGTTTAGTAGAAAACTTTCAAAGTTTATTATTTCCTTTAATTGAGCTGGATTGTCCTAAAAAGTAAGGTTTTAATCTTTAGCAAATCACAAAAACCTTCAAGCTTCATACCAGTGTCAAAATTAGACTTTCATTTTAAAGCCCCCTATGATCCAGCATAGAATAACCTCTACACAGAGCCGGCCTTACTGGTGCACGGGGCCTGGTGCAGCCGCCCCTGAGTGGGGCCTTTTTGAAACTGAAAACAAAAGAAGAGGACATTTATCTGGTAACCAGGGCCAAAAGGCCCTAACAAAGGGGGTTTTGATTGTTATAACCGCTGGCCCTACTCTACATAAACGGGGCCCCACATTTGGAAATCCTGGTCTTACATTCAACGGCTGTTTCTGTGAGGCCCTTCGCGAAGTCACAAATCACTAATATGATTGTAATTCGTTACATATTTGGTCCTGTTAACGCGGGGCCCCGGTAGGCACGAGGCCCAGAGCAGCCTCCCGACTTGCTACCCCCAAAGGCTAACACTGCTAATAAAGCATCATTTTTTTTTTTACTATCTTGTGGCTCATAGCAGAAGTGTCGGCAACGTTTAACTCGTTAATAATAATAATAGATATTGCACCACTCGACTCAGATTGGCTTGGTTCAGTGCAAGGTATCCTTTTTAGGATCCTCTGATAAATACCTGTCCTTGGGAAGACAAAAACATTACAGACAAAATTCATTAGATTTCTTTATATTTTCCTTTAAATATACCCCGTCGTCCATATTACCAACCCTTTCTAAAAACAGATATACAGTTGTCAGTCACTTCAAAATGAGGATTTTTTCAGTGAGCTACTTCCCTTTTAAAAGAATAATTGCTTGGGGTTTAATCTGGGGAATGTAGTGAACATGGAGTCAATTTAAATCCTAATTTCTGACACCTTGTAAGGAAACAGCACACCTGTAAACCCATACGTGATAAGGTAGTAGCCACAATCTAGGAAATCATGAAGAAAAGGTGAGCTACATTTTTGACACAATACAGTGAGTTACTCTAAGTTACATTTTTGTAGCTTAGGGGTTGATGAGAAAACTAATTTACTGATGGAGGTAGTAAAACTAGTAAAACTAAGTAAAAACTTAGTAAACTAGTAAAACTAAGTAAAACTAAGTAAAACTAGTAAAACTAAGTAAAACTAAGTAAAACTAAGTAAAAACTAGTAAAACTAAGTAAAACTTAGTAAAACTAATTTACTAAGTGCATATTGCTACTAATGCTTCTACTACTTCTACAACTATTGCTGCTACTGAAACTAATGGTGTTGGTTTTTAAGAAAGGAAGAGGATTGGTTAACCAGATTTCAACCTTTAAATCTATAATTGAGGAGACCTTGAATATATTATTTTTTTTCTGTGTGCTGAGTTTCACAAATTGTGATCAGTCATATGATTGAGCAAATAAAAACGGTTTATTGAAAGTTTTATCATTATATGGTACACAAAATAAATCAATTTTCCTATTCACACCATTAATGAAAAAATGTGGGTTTTTTTATACCTACAATAAATTTCGTTCGCTGTAAAAATAATTATTTGCTTACGAAAATGATGATTCAAATTCTTCTTTTGCCTTTAGAATTTATTCTAAAATATTTATTTATTCTTTTTCTTATAGTTAAACCTTTGCTACAATATGCCAGATACACTTTGAGTCATTTTTATCTAGGAAATTATGATTTGGCAGAGAAATAGTCATAAAAGAGCTCTAAATATTATTTTTGTCAACAAAAACGTTGCTGTATTCTTAATCTGATACATCAGTATTTAATTTTTACCAGTGTATGCACATGAATTCATTCTAAAACCTTTTATAAAACAAGTAAAAAAGTTGAATGCTACTGAAAGGTTCAAAAACGAAATACCTGCCTGCATAGGGTTCCCAATTTTAAGACAGCTTTGAAGACAACAAATAAAGCAGAAATTTTTTCTGAAGACTGGCTAGATTGCAAAATCATTCCAGGGGGTTTGAAAAAAGGGGGGCTTCTTTACTCAAGAAAAAGCATCATACTTTTTTCAACTCTCTACATAACTTTGCCTTTTTTGTTAATTTTTGGTCTTGCAGGGCGGCGGGGGGGGGCTAAACATTATGTTAGCCTCCTTTTGGTCATTCTTGTCTAAATAGCCCCTTTCCTGTAAAAGATATTGCCTACGAATGCAGTTTCTCATGTTTAGCCCTATATATTTTGCTAATAAATAAATAATTAACCCTCCTCACTATATATCGTTAGAGCTATGTGCAACTATGAGAACAGCATCATCCAGAACCACAAACTCTGAATATCCTTAATATGGCTGATAAAAAGAAGAAAACTGGATGACCTAAAATTTATTAAAAATCTAAAATTCTCTGAAAAAAAATGTAAAGACCTTGTTGTTAGGGTTTGACATAGCCTCCTTTGCTTCAGTGATAAACGTGAAAGGAGTTCAGTTTTAACTATATATTTTCTAATTTGTACTTTTATAATGTTAAAAAATGTCGTTACTTGATCATTTGTCACTCCTCTCAGCACTATCTTCAAGGGCTTCTTGCAAAAGGGGGCAAGTTGCATAACAGATTCGAGATAATAGCCAATCCCTCGCTGGCATGAACAATCATGTTCGATGGGACCTCCAACCAATAGTCCAGGTTGAAAATAAATTGCTGTACCAGTTTCGTTAACTTCTACTTTTGTACCATTTGTAATTTTATCCAATAATCGAATAAAACCAGCTTCGTATTCTGAAAATTTTGAGAAAAATTATTAAAATGGCTCAAAGTGTGTATTGTAAAATAATGCAATAAAAAAAAATAAAGAAATAACAGACAGACAACTTCATCTACTGTAAAGGAAAAATGACATTAGTTATTAAAGAAAAGGACAAAATGTAGGTAAAATTATTTCTTGAGAGATGAGCTATTGTACCATATTATACAAAATCATGTATATATTGCAGAAGAACTGTCATATTTTAGTCAAAACACACCCAAGTCACAGCAATATTTTATCAGAAAAGAGCCAATAAAACAAACTGTTTGAGCAAGTAATCTGAGTTCAAGAATGAATAGAGTCCCTGGCAAGTCCACTTTGAAGCCAACACCCCCAGGAACACATTAAACAACAAGCCAAATTTGAAATTACCCAATAGTCCTTAGATATCATTGGGCCAATTTAAACTAATTGGTTATGCTACATAATAGGTAATTCATACTCATTCACCAGGAACTCCTATAATTGAGTATTAAAATTGAATTACAGACAACACCTCAAATAAAAAAGAAGTTTTGGTGTAAACATTACACATTTAATTACAAATTGCTACTAAATTGGCCATAAATCATAGCTCCCTTTTATTATTACCAATTTTGAGCACCAATTATCATTCATGCAGTATACATGTCATTGATAGACAAAAAGTTAAAGTTGGTGATTTTGCAATTGGTGCAGAAATTCCTTATTTTTCTCCATTATTTTTTTAATCCCACTTAAATTCTTTAATTTTCATTAAAAAGTACAGAAGACAACTGTTACTTCTCTACTTCACATGTTTCTTTCACCAAAATAATCCAAAATTAGGGACATACTTCCTCTTGTTGGGTCTGACCAGAATTAGCATGACCTCCCTTGATGCCCTGTCTGCTATTATTTTTTCTCCCAAGTCTTCAATTGTATTTTGAGCAAACCCATGCTTCCACAAAGTCATTAGAGTCTATGACCTTTTTAAGGGAGTCTTGAAATGCAGCTTTTTCCAGAAGAGTTAAAGCTCATGTATTATAAGATTTGAACAACAACCCTGATGTTCTGATTACATATACTTTATCAATATCATTTTATTTCTGATCTAAGAGAGATAAAGCTACTGACACCCTTTTTGGCAGAGCCTTTTTATTGCTTTTTCCATTAAGTTTATTGTTTTGAACACTTTTTTTTCGAATTTTTTTACATTATGTATCATAGCTCTTCCAGTCCCTTAGGGAAGGCAATTCCCAGCAAACCAATCAGCATACAGATACTGAGATCTCTATTGCAGTATCTCCAATCCCTGATGATAACAGCCTGATACCATGATACCTGTCCCGGAGTCCCAAAATTCTCATGCTGATGTCCAGCTGACCAATGATTTCCAGACACTTGAAAGAAAGTAGAAACGCAAAAAGCCCTCTGCTAGTCCCCCTGAAATAATTGGAAACCTTGCACAATCCAAGCTATTGAAATTAAGAACAAACTCATTATCCTTTTCAATCCAACTATGAAGGAGCAAGCTTTTGCTCCCAAAGATATTGTTAAGATAAGAATGAACCTCTTTAAACTTTTTATATGTAGTTTCACTGTGAGCATAAACAAAAATGGCTCTTAGACTGTTATGTTCCAAGACAGAAAAGATTCATGCTACCCCATTAACTAAAATAGAAATGACAATATCTCTGTTATAGAATGATATTGAATAATTACCTGAATTGTGAAAGACTCGAATTTTTCGAAACTTGGACACACAACTGTTCTACCTCTGACTTAAGTGCCATAACTGTCATAGCAACAACTCATTTTCCTCTGGAATAAAATTCACTGCAATTGTTAATTCACAAAAAAATGATGGTAAACATCAGTCCAAAGATCATACACTATTCCCAAAATATGCACAACATGACAAAGTTATGAAAATGGCCCATCAAGAAAATATAAATACCTGCAATAGAGCTTGCTGGGCTAGCCAAGAAGTCACCTGCCGTGGAAAAAGTGGGGTAGCATAGTAGCAATGCTACTTGGCAGTTTTCATGGCCTAGTGAAATTTGTTGTCAGATTTTGAAATTTGTTGGCAGATTTGAAATTTGTTGGTTGATTTGGCAGCTTTTGCTATACTGTTGAATTCTGCAACTGGCTGCATTGGAACTTTTCCCATACCTGGATGTCACCTTCTCCATGAATTATTAATCCTAAGGAAATGAACCCAACCCCTGGTTCCATATCCCATACAATGATCAAATTCAGTTATTATTATTTTCTGTCCCACCCTCAGCTATCTCAACTTCAGCCCATCAATGAGCACTCCAATGCAAACAATACCCAACATACCCTCTAAAATAAAGGACCTGACCATAACTTAATGTCTGGCATAGTTGCAACCCCATATAGCAAACCTACAACAAGCCAACATTACCCAACAAATAGATAGGGCTCCCAACTATTGGCCAATCAGTATTACTTCTGCTGTTAAGAAAAATCATAGAAGGCATTGTAAATGCTGCTGCTCTCAAACATTTGGCCACAAATAACTTTCTATCAAAACACGAACACAGATTCCAATCAGCTAGATCAATTGAAACAAATCTGATTGACTCATACAATTGCATAACTGAGCTCCTTGACCAAAGTCTCCCAGTTGATATGGTTCTACCAGACTTTTCTAAAGCCTTCAATAAAGTCTGTCATCTAAGGCTCCAGTTGAAACTGAAAGCCATTGGTAGTGAACTGGATTATGTCTTTCTTGAAGAGAAGGAAGCAGCCGGTCAATGTTTTGGTGAAGGTGGTACAGCTTTCTATTCTGAAATAGCAGAGGTCTTGAGTGGGGCACCTCAAGGAAGTGTTTTGGTACCTACACTTTTCAATATCTACATTAACGACGCTCCAAAAACCGTGAGTAATAAACTTAGCCTATATGCAGATGACTTGCAACTTATTGGTCCCACTGACACACAACAGGGTATAGCCTCACTAACGCCAGACCTAGATTGCTTTTACAAATGGGCCAATATATGGAGACTCAAATTTAATGTTGAAAAGTGCAAGGTTCTCCATTCTGGAGGAAATAACCCACGATGGCAATATTCAATGTTATCAAATTCTGGTGAGAGACAACTGATTTTCGAGAGTACCTCAGATAGAGATTTGGGGGTTGTTGTGGATGAAGACCTCAAATTCAACTGTCACACCCATGCTGCAGTAACAGGGGCTAACCAGACTCTTGATATCATCAAGCATACAATCACTAGTAGATCCCCAGCAATAGCGACTAAACTCTATGAAAGCCTGGTAAGACCTAGATTGGAGTATGCAATGTGCGTCGCCATGCCAATTAATAAAACAGACCAGATGGCTTTCCAATCTGTTCAAGGACGGGCGACTAAATATGCAAAGGGCCTCAAAGATAAAGAGTGTGGATGTTAACTATAGAGCCTCAAGCTACCAGCTATGACATATCATCAACACAGAGGCAATATGATAATGACCTATAAGTTGTTCCAGTCTGACAACAAAGAAACGTTTGTACCTGTCCTGTTGTCAAGTACCAGAGGTCATTCAGAAAAGCTGTTCTGCAAGCATGCCAAAACAAGAAAAAGAAACAATTTCTTCTACAATTGAATCATAAGTCTGTGGAATGGCCTAAACAAGATGACAGTGGGATCTACAGCAATCAATAGCTTCAAATCAAGTCTCAACAAGGACTGGGAGACAAAACCATGAATCAGTCAATGAGACGCAGAAGATGTCCCACAGCCCCATCATCACTAACTGGCATACACAGGATTTTTTCATATCACTAGCAAGTGCGATTTAAGTAAGCAGATATTTCTAATATTGAATCTGGTAAATTATTTGTTACTGGGGGGTTAAAAATGCCAGACAATAGGCTAAGTGGATAAGTGGCTCAGATTTTGCCTCTCTTAACAATCCTTGCCAAGAAACCCTTATAACCACAAACTCACTCTCACTGGTACAGACAATTGTTAATAAAAAGAAAAAACTTTTAGACCTAATCAAGCCCTACCTCTATTGCCATACAAAATTGCCAAAATTGACCTAAACTATGGAATATCTGCTTTGACTAGGAGCAATCAATCACAGACATGAAGCTTATGATACAATTTTTAAGAAAAGCTGGCCTAGGCTATAGCATAATTTGAGAAAAACTATCACAAACATTAACTGAAAATTTGAACACTTTTCCCTTGTTTTAATTAACTTATCTCCATGAATTGGCATTAGTAATTGATTGTCAGTCATGATTTGGTAAGGCTTCCAAAAGCATTATTCATTTGACAAAATTACTGATTTACAAAACCGTGAGGTTTGCTTTGAAACAGTGTAATTCACTGTTTTGATTAATGCCATGAGGATAATGAATTGCTAGGCAGCTTGCAGACATTGCATTTTATGGACTGCAGAAACTAAGATGATGTAATTTCTGTTTGGAAAAATTGAGTATTTCAAACTTGTTACACATATTCCTTCTCTCTGATTTCCTAATACTTTGGAGAACCCCTACACTTGTCTATACAGGACAAAAAGAGGTGATATCATTCAAACTTACAAACCAATGAAAGTCAATGTTGTCCCAGCACTGTTTCCTGTTGTTGGTCCTAATTTAAGAACCAGAGGTCATTTTCAGGAAATTGTAAAGTAGTCTAGCCAAACCAGAGATTGCACTCAATAATTTTCCTCAATGATTGGGACAGACTTCAGGAAGATACAGTTACTGTCGATATTTTCAGATGAAAGATTGAAGCTGAGTGGTCCTTGAGAGAGTGGAAACTTGA